>NW_022881614.1:22543216-22843216 GCF_003369915.1 Drosophila miranda
GGCATACTTCCTGGAGGATGTTGGTTTCAACAGCTTCTACTACTACTACAACCTCGACTACCCGTTCTGGACCAAGGGCTCGGAGCACCATGTGCTGAACAAGGACCGTCGCGGAGAGCTCTACCTGTACACCCACTGGCAGCTGCTCGCCCGCTGGTATCTGGAGCGTCTGTCCAACGACATGGGCGAGGTGCCCACATTCAACATGTACGAACCGGTCGCCTCCGGCTACTTCAGCGCCCTTCGCAGCTACAATGGCGTTCCCGACTGGCACCGCGACAACCACCACAGCTTCTACCATGAGCACAACATCGAGCACATCCAGGAAGTTGAGCTTTACACACAGCGTGTGATGGACTGGATTCACAAAAACGAGAAATTCGATGTGGAGGTTATCAACCAGCTGGGAAATATCATTCAGGGAAATGCGGACAGCATTGACAAGAAGTTCTACGGTAGCCTGGACAAGGAGTACCGTCACATCGTGAACGGAGGACACCAAGTCGGCAAGCACTACGAGAGCTTCCCCGGCCGTTTCATGCACTACGACACGTCGCTCCGCGACCCCCTGTTCTACGAAGTGTACAAGAACCTGGTCGGCCACTATTGGCACCTCATGGAGACCTTCCCCGAGTACAAGAAACACGACTACGAATTCGTGGGCGTCAAGATCGATGCCGTTCACATGCCCGAGAGCCTTACCACCTACTTCGAGTACTTCGATGCCGACATCAGCAATGCTGTTAATGTCCCGTTGTTCAGGATAGCCACGATAGCCTGTATTCCTTCGGACGCAACTCACACTACAACGGTGTGAGCTACGTGATCAAGGCGCGCCAGCATCGCCTGAACCACAAGCCCTTCGAATTCACCCTGGACGTCAGTGCCGACAAGGCCCAGGATGCCATTGTGAAGGTTTTCATTGGACCCAAATACGACGAGCACGGACACGTCATCCCACTCGAGCACAACTATCAGAACTTCTTCGAGCTGGACCACTTCAAGGTCCATCTGGAGGCCGGCGTCACTCACATCAAGCGCAACAGCGGCGACTTCTTCATCTGGGTCAACGATCGCACCACCTACCTGGAGCTGTACCAAAAGCTGATGGATGCCTCCGTCAGCGATTACAAGTTCAAGTTGGATCAGTCTGAGGCCCACTGCGGTGTCCCCAACCGTATGATGCTGCCAAAGGGAAAGAAGGGCGGCCAGGTCTACCAGTTCTTCTACATGGTCTATCCCTTCCATGAGACTGCCGTGGCCCAGTACACCGGCTACGATCTAATCATCAGCTGCGGCATTGGTCACGGATCCCGCTATGTGGATGCGTTGCCCTTCGGTTTCCCCTTCAATCGCCCAGTGAAGCACGATTACTACTTCGATGTGCACAACTTCAAGTTCTTCGACGTGAAGATCTTCCACCGTGACGAGCACACCAATGTGGCCTAGACGAACGAACGGAATCGGATGCAATCACCTGTGTTCCACTCCAATCTATTAATATTAATCCCCTGCACCCAAACCCCATAGATCAATTCAATGTCACTTACAACTTGTCCACACCTTCCTTGCGACCATTCAACAATAATCTAATTCCGAACAAAACTTTAAGAATCGATTTGTGGGCACTTTTGTTTTGGAGCAGTACGCTGGCAACCGATCTCGAGGATGAATAGAAGCATGACCATCAGAGTCAGAAGTCCATATGCTAGCCAAATCCATTGCAGATCAATAAGCCGCAGGGCAGTGCCAGTTTGATGAGCCTCCCGATGAATCTGATCCAGGCTGAGATCCCGCAAGCTGGCGACACCGGCGATAGACATGTCGTAGTGGTGCATCCCCACCCAATACTGATAGAGGCCGTTGACCAGGAGTTCTTGGGCAGCTCAAAGGTGAGCAGTGCCAGCGACATCAGGCAGGCCTCCTTGGAGTAGATGAAAAGCTCTCGCCAAAAGTACTTTTGCTGGTTCTCAAATAGGGTCCAGTGGAGCCGCGAGGCGAGGTAGACGTAGCTGGTATTCGCGTCATCTCGCAACCGATTGTACTCACTGGGCCATCATGGAGATCGCTTAAGTAACTAAACTATATATGGTCGTAAGCCTAAAAACAATGTTAATTTGCACGGAATGTTAAATACATCAAAAGAATGTCACGAGATTGCTCTAATAACAAAGGGTTGGGTTGAACAGAATCGGTTAGCAATGGGTTATAACAAAATAAATATATATGTGAAAATCATCATGGGGTCTCAGATAACACTGCTCAGATTTGACCCGGAGCTGGAGCGGTTCTTTTGTGGCGTTGTCGTCGGCGTCCCCCCATTGGTCATTGCTGGACCGTCCAGCAACTGCAAAAGCCTTTGCCTTGTGCGCTTGTCACTGGCACAGATGCACTGTATTAGGTTTGTCAACTGTTTGGCGGAGTAGTCGTCCTCCTGCCGCTGCTGCTCGATCCACAGTTCGAATTGTTCCGGTGAGAAATAATAGGTTTTGATGAACACATCCACATAAGAGCGGTGTTGGGGGTACGTTTGATTCGATATAAGCGTTAAGCTATTAAGCGTTTTTAACAACTGTTGCAATTTGAAGTTAATGAAAGTCGAGAGGCTGTTTATAATTCACAATTTATTTGCATATGTAAACCAACTTATCGCGTATGTACATATGGGGATGATTGGGGCGAACGATTGATGCGAGGATGTTAGTCTAATAGCTGCGACGATTAGCACAAGACTGCACATGCTGATGGGCCAAATTGCCGGGCCCTATGCAGCAAGCTTAGACGCGAGCGAGAGCGTATGATAGCCCGAGAGCGTTAGAGCTGCTCGGGGACGCTGTTAAGCCGAGTCCGAGAGATTGCGACATAAGGAGACGAAAGAATTCCGCTGCATGCGCATATGCGGTAGCAAATGATCTTTGCAGTGGGGGCATTGGAAACGACAACACCAAAATGCATTTCCTTTGGGCCGCACCACTGGCAATAATTTAAAATATTTAAGCTGCTTGACCCGACATACTCCCCCCGTTGGAAGCCTGACTTTCAACAGCATCTTTAAGGGGCAGCAGGCACAGCTTGTTGACGGCGCGCTTGGTGATTCCAGATGACGTCTTCAGCACAGCAACTCGGGAAACGCCATCTCGTCCAGGCAAAAGCTCGACCACTCTCGCCAGTGGCCACTTCATTGGAGGAAGATTCTCATCCTTGACAAGAACCAAATCTGCGACTGCTAAACTAGACTTCGCAGTGCGCCACTTTGAGCGCTGCTGCAGTGACGTTATGTACTCCTCCTTCCACCGGGACCAAAAGAGCTGCTGCAGGTACGAAACGCGCTGCCAGCCGTCCAGGCGAGCGAAGTTTAGCTGCGTGACGTCAGGCTCAGCGAACGAAGCAGGAGGGCCACCACTCAAGAAATGCGCTGGAGTTAGAACATCTAGATCGGCAGGGCTCTCTGAAATTGAAACTAAAGGTCTTGAATGAATCACTGCCGTGATGTGGCACAACAGCGTCCGCAGCTCGTCAAATCCAAGAACCGAGTTGCCTATCGCACGGTAGAAGTGGTACTTGGCCGTCTTCACTGCAGCCTCCCATAGACCACCAAAATGAGGGGAGCGCGGAGGAATGAAATGCCAGTCTATAGCCTCGACCAAGCAAAAATCCAGCAGCGCCTTCTGATGGTCATCGCTGAGGACCAGGCGCTTTAATTCCATCAGCTCATTCTTAGCGCCGACAAAATTGGTTGCGTTGTTTGACCAAATTTGCCGCGGCTTCCGTCTGGTGCATATGAAGCGCTTTAGTCCATGTAGAAAAGCAACTGTGGATAAGTCCTTTATAAGCTCCAGATGAACAGCCTTGGTAGCGAAACAATTGACGCAGACGTAGCACTTGATTGGAGCCTTGTTGCGTGCCTCCGGTTTGTTAGAAAACGGCCCACAGAAGTCCACGCCTGTGATTTCAAAGGCATGAGAACCATCGAGCCGCTCCTTTGGAAGATCCGCCATAATATGCTCCAAAACCCTGGGCTTCAGTCGACAGCATCTTACGCACTTGTTTACTGCCTTGTTTACCGTCTTCCTCCCCCCAATAAGCCAATATTGGGATCGAATTAGTCCAAGCAAAGCTCGGGGACCAGCGTGCAGATTCCGCTCATGAAAATGGGAGATTATTGCAAGAGTCAGTGGATGGCTGCTGGGCAAGATGATGGGATGACGGCCATCAAAATCCAACGAAGAGTTTTTCAGTCGACCATCTACACTGAGAAGTCCAAACTGATCCATGAATGGCGATAACGATGCGATTGAGCTCGATGAGGAGACTGCTCCCCTTGCCCGCAGTGACTTCATGTCCTCCCATAGCTGAGTACGCTGGACTAGTCGTAGCAATACCTGGGTTCCATGTTCAATGTCTGAGACAGTGAGTCCGGGGCGCCGAATTCGGTTGCAAAACTTGTGAATGTATCCGAAAACGCGTTGCAAAGAAGCAAATGAATTCGCATACTTGGAATCAGCAATAATGTCCATGTAGGGCGATTTGACCAGAAGAGCCTTCCGACGAAGTTCAAGGGCTGGCTTATCAGGTAGCACAGTGGGTGGCCAGTCATCTGAGGAGCCGCAAAGAAATGGAGGACCATGAGCCCAAAGAGGTGACTCATTCAGCTCAGTCGGATGAGCCTCTCGAGACAGAATGTCGGCTGGGTTTAAAGCTGTGGGAACATAGCGCCATTCCATTTTTTCGGTCATTTCCTGAATCGTTGACACTCTATTTGCAACAAAAGTATTAAATCTTGACGGCTCGTCCCGAATCCAAGAGAGCGCAACGGCAGAATCACACCAACAGTAACACCTTCCCTTGAATACATTCATTCCAGCTATCTCAGATATGAGCCTAGCCAGCAACTCCGCTCCACAAAGCTCCAACTTTGGTACTGTAAGTGTCTTCAAAGGAGCCACACGAGATTTGGTACAAAGTAAGTGACTGCTGAAATGATGACCCTTGGACACGACATAAATGCATGCACCATAAGCCTCGATGCTGGCATCGCAAAATCCGTGAATTTCCAGCGTAGAGTCTGGAAGGAGCACAAGCCGAGGAAATTCAAGTCGACGAATCTGACCAAAACTGGTGCATATTTCCTGCCACTCGGTGTTCAGTGCGACTGGAAGGCTTTCATCCCAGGA
Source organism: Drosophila miranda (assembly GCF_003369915.1). Classification (NCBI taxonomy): domain Eukaryota; kingdom Metazoa; phylum Arthropoda; class Insecta; order Diptera; family Drosophilidae; genus Drosophila; species Drosophila miranda. The sequence continues at coordinate 22,548,391 of NW_022881614.1, forward strand.
CAACTTCTCTTGGCACAAACGCTGGAGAAAGATTTTGGATTTAGTAATTACGGGACCAGCTAGTCCGAGAGGATCGTAGAATCGCGCTATGGATGACAAAACAGAGCGCCTGCAGGAATTCAAAGAAGATTGAAGGGCCGAGAACGAAAATAATAGTAGATCAGAAACCGGATCCCACGCAAGTCCTAAAGTTTTAGTCACATGGCTGCCATCGTCGAACTTCAAAAATGTTTCCTTGTCCTCTTCCGGAACTCCATCCAGCACAGCAGGGACGTTCGAACACCATTTCCTCAATCTGAACGGAACTCTAGACAAAATTCCAGTAGTTTGCTCCCTAATCCGGATAGCCTCCTCCTGCGAGCTGGCTTCAGATATCAAGTCATCCACGTAGAAGTCACGGCGAAGGATTTCAGCTCCAATTGGAAACGCCATCTGCTCGTCTATTGCCAACGGATGCATCGCTCGCACAGATAGATAGGAGGCAGGCTTCGTCGCATAAGTAACGGTGTCCAATTGAAACACACGCAAGTCTTCTTTCCTGGAGTTTCTCCACAGAATACACTGCAAGTTGCTATCCTCGGTCGAGACTCTTACACAACGATACATCTTACAGATATCTCCCGTAATCGCAACGGCGTATGACCGAAATCGAGCAAGAATATGAAACAGTTTTGGTTGGATTACGGGACCAGCCATTAAAACGTCGTTCAGGGTATTGTGAATTGCGCCTTTTGTCATGTATTAAATAGAGAACGACGCGTCTGTGCTCATAAGTGGTTTATTCAGAACTGAAGAGATGACATGTGTACATATGTACTTACATACGAATAGGAGAGACGAGAGATAACAGAGGCTCTCGCTGTTCATGTACATTATGTTAATTAGCGTTGCCAGACAGACCATATTATGGTTACACTTCAAATTTCAACACTTTTGCTTAAGCATAATATTTTGTGATTACAATGTATTAATCAATTAATCCAAGCGATTTTACAAATCTATAATGCTTTTGCTTACATAAACTTTTGGTTAATACATCGGCAACGTTTTTCTGTGTGGATACATATTCAAGTTTTATCTCTTTACTTTCTACTTTGTCTCTAACAAAATGATATTTTAAATCTATATGCTTTGTGCGTTTATGGTGAATAGGATTTTTCGCAATATGATGCGCACTGAGGTTGTCACCATAGATAGCCATTGGCCCTTGATAATTTGAGTATCCAATCTCTTGCAACAGACCTTGTAGATATACTGCTTCTCTAGCGGCTGTTGATAGCGCCACATACTCTGCTTCGGTGCTGCTCATGGCGACGACGCTCTGCTTGGCTGATGTCCACGAAAAAGCACTACCAGCTAGGAAGAAAACGTATCCGGAATATGATTTTCGGTCCAGCTTGTCATTTGCCCAATCAGCATCGGCGAACCCTTTTACTGGCTCTCCAGACTTTTGGTAGATGATGCTCATATTTATTGTGCCTCGTAAATAGCGCAACACATGCTTAGCTGCAGTTTCGTGCTCCACATGAGGGTCTTGGTTTCGCTGTGATAGTTTGCTCACAGCATGAAGAATGTCGGGCCGGCTCAAAACTGCTAAGTACATGAGCGAACCAATAAGTGATTGATAATATGTCTTATTTACCTTTACACATTCTTCATCTTTACAACCAACGTGAAAACCTGGGTCAAGTGGTGTTGCGACTGGACGGCAATCCTGCATACCGAAAGTATTCAAAACGCTTTCAATATACCTCTTCTGGCATAACTTGAGGGCGCCTTGTTTGCCTTCTCGATGAATTTCCATGCCTAGGAAAAAGTTGAGCTGACCTCCATCTTTCATCTCAAATACGGATGCGATATTTTGCTTGATCGCGCTGACGTCCATCTCTTTTGGACAGATGATTATCAGGTCGTCGACGTAAACTGCTATATAACTGAAGCCTTGTTGATGCTGTTTGACGTATAGACATGGCTCGTGTTGACTTTTTTTAAAGCCCATGTTAACCAGCATTCCAGACACGTCCAGACTGCTTCAGCCCATAGATAGCCTTTTGAAGTTTTAGTACCTTGTGGGGGTTCTGCTCATCTATAAAGCCTACGGGTTGCTTCATATAGACGACTTCTTGGAGTTTACCGTTGAGATACGCGTTAGAGATATCCACCTGATGCATGTGTAACTGCTTTTCTGCAGCAATCGCAAATAACATTCGGATTGTCTCATAACGTATCACTGGAGAATATGTCTCCCAGTAGTTAACGCCAAGCTGCTGGCCACATCCTTGTGCCACCTTTCAATGTCACCGTTTTGGTTGCGTTTGATTCTGAAAACCCATTTTGAACCTATAGCCTTTTTTCCGGGCGGAAGATTGACAGGAGTCCATGTATTATTTGACACGAGTGCATCGAATTCCTTTCGCATAGATTTTTTCCATTCTTCTGCATCGTGGCTTTGCAACGCCTCTGCAACGGTCCGTGGAGTCTCAATGTCATCGGAGCAGCTAAGATTGTTGAGGACATTGTACTGCTTCTTTGGTCTGCCAGGTTGACCAGTACGAATGATTTTTGGCCTTCCTGGGCCACGTATTTGTGGGATGTCTTCCTCATCTGAGCTGCGGCTCTGTTCTGGATCGCTTGCACTTACGAAGTACTCCTCCTCATCATCATCATCGCTGTTGTCAATGTTGCTAATCGTTTCGTCTTCGGGCTCAACAACAGTTTGTACCTGCACAGGTTCTTCGTTTGACTCAAAGCGTATGATGATTTTTGCAAGATCCTCAGTCTGATCTCTATTTTCGTAAATATCATTTACTTCCTTGACGAACTCACCCTCCACAATTTTGACGTCTCGGCGTTCCACTATCATTCGCTTTTCTTGGTCATATAAACGATATGCTTTTGCTGCAAAAGAGTAGCCAACAAAAATGTACTCCTTTCCTTTTGCAACGAATTTGCCTTTTTTGGTTTTTTCCAGTGCAAATGCGCGTGAACCAAATATTTTCAGATGGTTTACCGACGGCTTGCGCTTGTTCCAAGCCTCGAAGGGGGTGCATCCATTTAACGCTCTGGTCGGACATCTATTTCTCAAATATACTGCAGTTTAAACGGCTTCAGTCCACAAAAATTCTTTTAAATTTGCATGAATTATGTACTCAGTACCGTTATCGCTTCGCAAGGCTTTGATTGTTTTTTCGGTTTGGCACTCAACATAACTTTTATACATTTTAAATTTCTCAAAAACTTCATTTTTGGCGCGCATAAAATATACGTGAATTTTTCGCGAGTAATCGTCTATAAATGTAACAAAATAACGGTTTCCAGCCAGAGATTTAACATTCATAGGTCCGCATACGTCGGTATGGATCAATTCGAGAACACTTTTCGTAACACGTTCTGCCTTTTGTGGGAACGGCAATGCACATATTTTAGCCTTATTGCATGTGTCGCAATTTGTGTTTACGGATACGTTTTTAATTTTCATCCCGATTACACGTTCTTTCTCACAAAGATTCTTTAAATTTTGAAAATTCAAATGCCCGTAGCGGCTATGCCATTTTTTTGCAAGAGATATATCGGATATCAAATGCACTGCATCAGTGGTTTTTTCCACTCCATACACGTATAAATTGTTTTCTTGTACCGCTCGCAACATTATATGTCCATGTTTATTTCGCACTAAAGCTTCTGAATTTCCGAATGTAGTGACATTCCCGAACTCGGCTGCTTTGCTCACCGACAAAAAATTCATTTTTAAATCCGGCACATACAACACGTTTCGCAATTCTATATTTGTTTCATTTGATTTAATTTTTACAGTTCCAATACCTAGGGACTCAATATACTTTTCTGCAGCCAACATAATGGTTGTGTTTTTCTTATTAAAGGTTTCAAACAAATTTTTATTACAACACATATGCGATGTTGCCCCACTGTCGATACACCAAGAATTTTTTCGCTGCTTAACAACGCAGCTGTACATTAAACAGTTTGATTTTTCATCCCTTACGCACTCTTTCGTATTATCTTTGTTGCTTTTGCACTCGGATGCGCGGTGACCGCTTTGTTTACATTTGTAGCATTTTCCTCGAAACTCGCGATGCTCGTTGGATTTCTGGCCGTCTCGTTTGCTGTCTTTTCGACTGGCGCCGTAATTCTTCGAACGCGCACCGTTTCTTTGAGTCTGTGTGTGTGCGTACACTGCCTGTACAGCAAGCTCACGATCGTCTCTTTCGTCTTTACGTGCTCCTTCTTCAAGTATTTTTACTTTTACCGTTTCGAACGGCGGCAGACTGTCGCGTGTTTCTATCGCCACGACGAAATTTTCCCAACCGCTGGGCAAGCTCGACAACAACATTATTACTTTTAGCTCGTCTTGAATGTCGATATTTAGCTCGGCTAACTTTTCAGTAATTTCCACGAAAGAATTTACATATTGTACCACGTTATCACCGTTTTGCATATTTTGCCGCAAAAGTTTTTGGTATAACTGTACCTTTCGCACTGGTCCCACTGACACATGTACATCGCGTAATTTTTGCCACGCCTGCTTCGACGTTGTGCACGACTTTATGTGCATCAACTGCGTTGCTTTTACATTTAATATAATACATGCCAACGCCTTTTGATCAGCCTTGTCCCACTGTGCCAAGTGTTCCTGTGTTCCTGCTGCTTCCTCCTGTGGCCTTTCGGTTTTGCCACTTACATATGTCCAAAAATCCGTTGTGATCAATACACTACGCATGGACATAGGCCACACATCGTAATTGTCTTCCCCCAATTTTTCAATTTGCAGAGACACACTCATTTTGTTTTAATTGCTACACGCCACTTTCTAACTGGTGCACGATTTATTTGCAATTGCATCAAACAAAATATTAACTTCCAGTTCTACCACGGTTTTTTAATTGTTTTTAATACACGCCCGATCTTTCGGTGATCTGGGCCCATAACCTATTGTGTATTGCGCCTTTTGTCATGTATTAAATAGAGAACGACGCGTCTGTGCTCATAAGTGGTTTATTCAGAACTGAAGAGATGACATGTGTACATATGTACTTACATACGAATAGGAGAGACGAGAGATAACAGAGGCTCTCGCTGTTCATGTACATTATGTTAATTAGCGTTGCCAGACAGATCATATTATGGTTACACTTCAAATTTCAACACAGGGAATATCCAGATGAGGTTGAAGCGGATCCATCAAAAACGACGCGAAGCTTGGTCGTAGAACTATCTTCCTTCATGACGCAATGGTGAGGCAAAAAATATCGGCAGTTGCTGATTGACTGGGTAGGAACCTGAGACATATGGCCTAAATCAAGGTACTCCTTTATAAATGCTGCATACTGAGATTTAACATCAGGGCGACGATCTAACTTTCTCTCAAGGGTCAGGAATCTACGAAGCGCTTGAATGTAAGATTCTCCAAGGAGATCCAAATTATATTTTGCTGGCAGCCGAACACAATAATCGCCTTTATGTAGTCGACGGAAATGCTGCACAAAGTGTGCTTCACAATCTAGCTCTTCTTTGGTAGACTTTATTATTGGTTCGATGCAATTTTCTCCCTCCCAAACCCTCCGAAGAAGCACCTCAAGCCGATCCTCTGGACTATTATCCTCAGCAGCTACGGCCCGAGCGCGAGAGCCCATCAACGAGGAACCTTTTAAACGCGAACAACTTCCAGACACGACCCATCCCAAGCGCGTTTTCTGAATTGAAGGCAATCCTGGCAGTAGCTTGACCTGACCAACACACAGGAGCTCGAAAAACAGACTTGCGCCAATTAGCAGATCGACGCGCTGCGGCTTATAAAACTCCGGATCAGCTAGTGGTATGTTAGATGGAATGTTCCAGTTTTGAGTGTCAATTCCAAAGCTTGGCTGTCGATCGGTTATGCTAGAGGCTACAATGGCAGTGATGAGAGTTGAGTAATCCGATGAGCGAGAGTGCAGGCTAACGTTGACCGAAAATCCATCCGTGACGAAGCTAGAGTCGCCTATTCCCGAGACTGCAGTCGATGATTTCATTTTTCGAAGCTGAAGCTGATTCGCGAAACGAGAAGTTATTAGATGCAACTGGGAGCCGGAGATCTTGGGCAATAAGGGCAGACGAGGTAGCCGCTGAAGTAGAGGGCGCAGAGTGCTCAGACGGCGTAGACTCAGACAGTGCAGACTGAGATGGAGTATACGGCGCTGATTTCCCTTGGACTGCGGTATCTTCAGGGCTACCAAAATGAAGGAGGGTATGGTGTCTACCCCCGCAGGTACGACAGTTGCTCGAGGTGCACTGAAGTAATCGATGCCCTGTTCTGAGACACTTTATACACAACGAAAGCCGCTTGGCTTCTTTATGGCGATTTGTGGGGGACAGCGCTTTAAACTTCTGGCAGTGCTGGACCTCGTGAGCACCATCGTTGCACAGCGCGCAGAGTGCTACGGTTTGGTTCGTTGTAACCAATGTGGACCTAGAATTATTATGCTTTCTACTTCTGCCCACCTGATTGCTCAACGCCATAGAAAAGTCCATCGTCTCCAATGATCTGCATCGCTGCTCCAAGAACGAGGCCATAGATTCCCACGACGGAATTAAGTTTGCGAATGCGGGGTCGTGAATCGTTCCTCCCACTTCTCTTGGATCGCTGGATCCAGTTTTCGGAGAATTTCCTGCACGACGATGCATCCTGCGATCTGCTCAGTGGTGCCCAAACCCTGGAGAACTTGTCTGAAAGCTCCCGAAGCATGACCACTGACCTAGGTTCCACAGCCTGGAGCGCCAAGATCTCATTGATGTGTGCCTGAAAGACCAATCGCCGATTATTGAATCTGTTTTCCAACAAATCTAATGCCACAGCATAATTGCCATCTGAGATTTCCAGCGACTATGTTTGTTAAGTCCGGATGGCTGCCGATGATGGTGGCAAACATTGAATAAAAGTCCGTCCAGTTCGCATACCCGCCGCTAAACGTCGGCAATTGTATAGGAGGTAGGGATGGTACTTGTCTACGGTGAGGTAGAAATTGCGAGCCGGCAAACTCAACCGTAGTATTTCCTCCAGCCAAGGTAGAATGAAACGGCATGCGGCCGCTACTCTTAGCCATTTCCCTCATAATCGCCGACTTCAGCGAGCTTGCAAGTGACTCAAAAATGTCACACAAACCACTGTGAATTTCGCTTCGATCCAATTCCTCAAGCTCGCCGTGAAACATCTCAAATTTGCTGATCAACTTCTTGACTTGCTCTTGCTTTACCACGAGCATGTAGTAGTCACAGTCTGATTACTCATTCTGCCAAGCGGTAGCTAACCCTTTCATTTTCTCACATAATTCCGTTGACTTAAGCTTCAAACGAGGGGGAACGTTGTGAGTTGCTGCGGACACCGCAACTCTACGGTTTTACCCGATACTAAGTCAGTATGGCTGTCCTCCGGCAGACGCCGCTAATATTAAACGACACGACAAAGAGTGCGTGCGAGAGAGACAGAAAATCAGTCTGAGCGTGACGTCGGGCGCTGCGTAGCCACTGCAAATTGATTTGTTCCTATTGGCTATAAAAATGATCTGATCTGATCCAGATTCAGCAATCTGATAGATATGGTCATTATCTATGATTCTGCGTTTTTAGTTTTCTCGAATGTGCAATATTTTGGATGCAACAGATTTTCGTCCTTTGTGTGGGCGGAAGGGGGTGGGGCGAAATTTTGAGATACACGTTTTATAGTAAGATCTAACAGGAGTGCGGATACCAAATTTGGTAACTCTAGCCTTAATAGTCTCTGAGATTTTTGAATATCCCCAGATTTTCGTCCTTTGCGGGGGCGGAAGGGGGTGTGGCGAAATTTTGAAACAAACTCGTCTCGGTCCGATATATTAGGAGTGTGGATACCAAATTTGGTTGCTCTAGCTTTTGTAGTCTCTGAGATCTAGGCGCTAATGTTTTACTCTAAGCAAAGCCGCCTATGCTACGTGTGTGTTAGAGAGAGACAGTTCGAGAAAAAATTAAATTGTTTTCTTGATGCTGGCTATAATAATGATACGATCCAATTCAGATTCCGCAGTCTTAAAGATATGGTCATTCTCTACAATTCTACGTTTTTGGTTTTCTCATATCTTTAAAATTGTGGATGCCACAGATTTTCGTCCTTTGTGGGGCGGAAGTGGGCGGGGCGAAGTTTTGAAATATTTTTGTAGCAGTGACATATCACAGAAGTCTGGATCCAAAACATCGTTGCTCTAGCTTTTATAGTCTTTGAGCACTAGGCGCTGAAGGGGACGGACAGACGGACAGACGGACGGACGGACAGACAGACAGGGCTGAATCGACTCGGCTATTGATGCTGATCAAGAATATATATACTATATGGGGTCGGAAACGATTCCTTCTGGACGTTACACACATCCACTTTTACCACAAATCTAATATACCCCAATACTCATTTTGAGTATCGGGTATAAAAAAACACCCTGTTTTGCTCACTGGTCATTGGAATTTCGTTAGCAGCATTAATTTCCATGGTAGCGGCAGCGTTAGCAGAAAGACCAACGTCTCTAGCGGGAAGATGATCGCAAAGAGTAACACGAGCAATAGACGACAAGAACCGAGCCCAGCAAGCGAACAGCTATGTACGAACTGTATATACAAAGGCGACCGGTGTAAGAAACGTTTCTTGCGGGAAGATGACCGAAAAGAGAAGCGCAAGCCAACAGCTCCGTGCACTACCGAATATGCAGGGGAGGCCGGTGTATTTTTGTATGGATAACTTATGTGGTCGATGACACTGGTTGAGATGGCAATAAGTTAAGATCTTTGAATGCTATATTAGTTTGTGATTGCACTGATGGATTATTTATTGCACAATCACGTCGGGGTCACCAAATGTTAAGCTATTAAGCGTTTTTAACAACTGTTGCAATTTGAAGTTAATGAAAGTCGAGAGGCTGTTTATAATTCACAATTTATTTGCATATGTAAACCAACTTATCGCGTATGTACATATGGGGATGATCCATGAAGGATGTTAGTCTAATAGCTGCGACGATTAGCTCAAGACTGCCCATGCAAGGGCTGACGGGCCAAATTGCCGGGCCCTATGCAGCAAGCTTAGACGCGAGCGAGAGCGTATGATAGCCCGAGAGCGTTAGAGCTGCTCGGGGACGCTGTTAAGCCGAGTCCGAGAGATTGCGACATAAGGAGACGAAAGAATTCCGCTGCATGCGCATATGCGGTAGCAAATGATCTTTGCAGTGGGGGCATTGGAAACGACAACACCAAAATGCATTTCCTTTGGGCCGCACCACTGGCAATAATTTAAAATATTTAAGCTGCTTGCCCCGACACTCAAGGAATGACATAAAGTTGGCGAAATCCAATTGCATCAGTGCTCGTCCTCCGGCCGAGCATTTCTTCACATTGGAAAAGATAAATGAGATGATTTTAGTTAAGGGTTTTACATTGTGGGAATTTTGCAGTCGACAGCTTACCCTTCCACGAGCAGGTGCGTGGCCACATGGGCCATGGAATTCCAAACGTGCTTGCTAGGCACAGCCACCTCTTTGGCCGTCTCCTCCAGGCACATGGCAAAGCTTTGTATGTTCTGCAAATAATTTGTTAGAGAAGATTGCCTGCAATTCGATGCCCTCTACCACATACCCGATTCAGCAAGTCGCTGTAGCTGCTATGCTGGTGTATCACATGATTCACATCCCACTTGACCTTGGCCATTTGCGCCAGTATAGCCGACAGATCAATGACGCGTGAGGTGATGCAGGTGTAAACTGGTTTGGCCAAATCCAACATGTATTCGCTATACTCCAGATAGCCCACCAACAGCGGACGCGTAAAAATCAATAAGCTCCAGCATGCAGGACACAATCTTAGGAGAGATGCAGTGCAGAAGTTTGCACATTTGCAGGTAGCGTCCAAGGCAGCGCAGCACATTCAAGGCGGTATTGTTTACCAGCAGTTGGCTGATGAAAGGATTTCTTTGAGATAGTGGTTTGGATGAGAGAATGGAGGTTACTTACTTGCTGGCATCGTCAAAATCTTTGCTCTGCAGACTCTTCTGCTCGTCGTCGCTCTCCTCGCTAAAGTAGCAGGAGGCCTCGTCGACAATGCCAGAGAGAATATCCTCCTCGGGAATGGCTGCATCCAGGCCGCCGTCAAAGGGCGAACTTTTTTCAGAGAACCGCAAAAAGTAGCCATAGGAACCATAGATAGAGCTGCCACCGAGAATTCCACTCCCACTTTCTTCAGACGCTGCACAATGGACATTACTTGGATGAACTGGTAGTACTTAAGCGCAGTCAGCTTGACGCTCTGCAGGAATAGGCACACTTTGGTCACTATATCGTTCCAGAGTCGTGACTGCCCCTTTTTCAGCTTTTGCTGGATGTATATATCGGGAGAGTCGGCCATACAGCCTCCTCGTGGCCATACAGCTTGTAGTTATTGTGCCATATCACAACCTGATAATAGGAGTTGTTGGAGCATTTCTTCGAGCTCTGGCAGCACCATCCATTCCATGACGATCAGGTGTGGTCCGTGATGTACGAGCGCCATGAGGAATACGCTGTCGGTCTGGTGCGCCTCTTCTACTTTGCCAAGAACTGGGAAACCTTCCAACACGCTTCTTCTGGGCCCGCCAGCACGTGAACAAGCAGCTGTTTGTTTACGCCTACACCGTTGTCACCATCGCCCGCGACGACATGCAGGGCATCATCCTGCCGGCTCACTACGAGATCCATCCCTGGAGCTTCTTCGGCGGCCAGACCCTGGAGATGGCTGAGCACTACAAGATGCACGGCTTCCACCACGTGAAGAAAATGGACAACATCTACAATGTGGTGCTCAAGTCGAACTACTCGAACCATTACGGCAACCTCAACTACGATCACGAGCTGGCATACTTCCTGGAGGATGTTGGTTTCAACAGCTTCTACTACTACTACAACCTCGACTACCCGTTGTGGACCAAGGGTTCGGAGCACCATGTGCTGAACAAGGACCGTCGCTCTACCTGTACACCCACTGGCAGCTGCTCGCCCGCTGGTATCTGGAGCGTCTGTCCGACGACATGGGCGAGGTGCCCACATTCAACATGTACGAACCGGTCGCCTCCGGCTACTACAGCGCCCTTCGCAGCTACAATGGCGTTCCCGACTGGCACCGCGACAACCACCACAGCTTCTACCATGAGCACAACATCGAGCACATCCAGGAAGTTGAGCTTTACACACAGCGTGTGATGGACTGGATTCACAAAAACGAGAAATTCGATGTAGACGTTATCAACCAGCTGGGAAATATCATTCAGGGAAATGCGGACAGCATTGACAAGAAGTTCTACGGTAGCCTGGACAAGGAGTACCGTCACATCGTGAACGGAGGACACCAAGTCGGCAAGCACTACGAGAGCTTCCCCGGCCGTTTCATGCACTTCGACACGTCGCTCCGCGACCCCCTGTTCTACGAAGTGTACAAGAACCTGGTCGGCCACTATTGGCACCTCATGGAGACCTTCCCCGAGTACAAGAAACACGACTACGAATTCGAGGGCGTCATGATCGATGCCGTTCACATGCCCGAGAGCCTTACCACCTACTTCGAGTACTTCGATGCCGACATCAGCAATGCTGTTAATGTTGAGCCCGTTGTTATGGATAGCCACGATAGCCTGTATTCCTTCGGACGCAAATCACACTACAACGGTGTGAGCTACGTGATCAAGGCGCGCCAGCATCGCCTGAACCACAAGCCCTTCTAATTCACCCTGGACGTCAGCGCCGACAAGGCCCAGGATGCCATTGTGAAGGTTTTCATTGGACCCAAATACGACGAGCACGGACACGTCATCCCACTCGAGCACAACTACCAGAACTTCTTCGAGCTGGACCACTTCAAGGTCCATCTGGAGGCCGGCGTCACTCACATCAAGCGCAACAGCGGCGACTTCTTCATCTGGGTCAACGATCGCACCACCTACCTGGAGCTGTACCAAAAGCTGATGGATGCCTCCGTCAGCGATTACAAGTTCAAGTTGGATCAGTCTGAGGCCCACTGCGGTGTCCCCAACCGTATGATGCTGCCAAAGGGCAAGAAGGGCGGCCAGCTCTACCAGTTCTTCTACATGGTCCTTCCATGAGACTGCCGTGGCCCAGTACACCGGCTACGATCCAATCATCAGCTGCGGCATTGGTCACGGATCCCGCTATGTGGATGCGTTGCCCTTCGGTTTCCCCTTCAATCGCCCAGTGAAGCACGATTACTACTTCGATGTGCACAACTTCAAGTTCTTCGACGTGAAGATCTTCCACCGTGACGAGCACACCAATGTGGCCTAGACGAACGAACGGAATCGGATGCAATCACCTGTGTTCCACTCCAATCTATTAATATTAATCCACTGCACCCAAACCCCATAGATCAATTCAATGTCACTTACAACTTGTCCACACCTTCCTTGCGACCATTCAACAATAATCTAATTCCGAACAAAACTTTAAGAATCGATTTGTGGGCACTTTTGTTTTGGAGCAGTACGCTGGCAACCGATCTCGAGGATGAATAGAAGCATGGCCATCAGAGTCAGAAGTCCATATGCTAGCCAAATCCATTTTTTTATACCCGATACTCAAAATGAGTATTGGGGTATATTAGATTTGTGGTAAAAGTGGATGTGTGTAACGTCTAGAAGGAATCGTTTCCGACCCCATAAAGTATATATATTCTTGATCAGCATCAATAGCCGAGTCGATTGAGCCCTGTCTGTCTGTCCGTCTGTCCGTCCGTCCGTCTGTCCGTCTGTCCGTCCCCTTCAGCGCCTAGTGCTCAAAGACTATAAGAGCTAGAGCAACGATGTTTTGGATCCAGACTTCTGTGATATGTCACTGCTACAAAAATATTTCAAAACTTCGCCCCGCCCAATTCCGCCCCCACAAAGGACGAAAATCTGTGGCATCCACAATTTTAAAGACATGAGAAAACCAAAAACGTAGAATTGTAGAGAATGACCATATCTTTAAGACTGCGGAATCTGAATTGGATCGTATTATTATTATAGCCAGCATCAAGAAAACAATTTCATTTTTTCTCGCCCTGTCTCTCTCTAACACACACGGAGCATAGGCGGCTTTGCTTAGAGTAAAACATTAGCGCCTAGATCTCAAAAACTACAAAAGCTAGAGCAACCAAATTTGGTATCCACACTCCTAATATATCGGACCGAGACGAGTTTGTTTCAAAATTTCGCCACACCCCCTTCCGCCCCCGCAAAGGACGAAAATCTGGGGATATTCAAAAATCGCAGAGACTATTAAGGCTAGAGTAACCAAATTTGGTATCCGCACTCCTGTTAGATCTTACTATAAAACGTGTATCTTAAAATTTCTCCCCACCCCCTTCCGCCCACACAAAGAACGAAAACCTGTTGCATTCACAATATTGCACATTCGAGAAAACTAAAAACGCAGAATCATAGATAATGACCATATCTATCAGAGTGCTGAATCTGGATCAGATCAGATCATTTTTATAGCCAATAGGAACAAATCAATTTGCAGTGGCTATGCAGCGCCCGACGTCACGCTCAGACTGATTTTCTGTCTCTCTCTCACGCACTCTTTGTCGTGTCGTTTAATATTAGCGGCGTCTGCCGGAGGAGAGCCATACTGACTTAGTATCGGGTATAACCGTAGAGTTGCGGTGTCCGCAGCAACTCACAACGTTCCCCTCGCTATACCCGATACTCAAAATGAGTATTGGGGTATATTAGATTTGTGGTAAAAGTGGATGTGTGTAACGTCCAGAAGGAATCGTTTCCGACCCCATAAAGTATATATATTCTTGATCAGCATCAATAGCCGAGTCGATTGATCCCTGTCTGTCTGTCCGTCTGTCCGTCCGTCCGTCCGTCCGTCCGTCCGTCCGTCCCCTTCAGCGCCTAGTGCTCAAAGACTATAAGAGCTAGAGCAACGATGTTTTGGATCCAGACTTCTGTGATATGTCACTGCTACAAAAATATTTCAAAATTTCGCCCCGCCCACTTCCGCCCCCACAAAGGACGAAAATCTGTGGCATCTACATTTTTAAAGATACGATAAAACCAAAAACGCAGAATCGTAGAGGATGACTATATGTTCTAGAGTGTAAAATCTCAACCAGATCGTATAATTATTATAGCCAGAATCAAGAAAACAATTTCATTCTTTCTCGCTCTGTCCCTCTCTAGCACACAGGTTTCATAGTCGGTTTTGCCAATTGCAAAATATGAGTTCAAGGATCTCAGAACCTATAAGAGCCAGAGCAACCAAATTTGGTATCCACACTCCTGTGATATCGGACCTTGACCGTTTTGTGTCCAAATTTCGCCACACCCCCTTCCGCCCACGCAAAGGACGAAAATCTGGGGCATCCACAAATCTCAGAGACTATTAAGGCTAGAGTAACCAAATTTGGTATCCGCACTTCTGTTAGATCTCACTATAAAACGTATATCTCAGAATTTCGCCCCACCCCTTTCCGCCCACACAAAGGACGAAAATCTGTTGCATCCACAATATTGCACATTCGAGAAAACTAAAAATCATAGATAATGACCATATCTATCAGATTGCTGAATCTGGATCAGATCGGATCATTTTTGTAGCCAAAAGCAAGAAGTCAATTTTCAGTGGCTACGCAGCGCCCGACGTCACGCTCAGACTGATTTCTGTCTCTCTCGCACGCACTCTTTGTCGGGTCGTTTAATATTAGCAGCGTCTGCCGGAGGGGAGCCATACTGACTAAGTATCGGGTATAAATGTAGAGTTGCGGTCTCCGCAGCAACTCACAAAGTTCCCCCTCGTTTTTTTCTTGGACGTTGACATGCAATGACTGCATCTTTTAAGAGGCGATGCAGTTACTGCACCGTCAAGTGGCCCGTGTGACACCAGCAGAAGGCTGTTACGCGCGGATCCCAGGCAAAACGCAGCCCTCCTCCCGCCCAACCGACCGAGGGGCGCTGCCGCATGACGCGCGGTGCGTAGCCGAACCAAACGCGAACATGCAAGAAAGATAGATATTAGACTAACATTCGAGGAAAATTAGCACTAAACTTACTAAGAAACTAAGCATGCAGTCAAAATACAAATACCACTACAGTTACTAATTAATAGAAAGGTGTGTAAGGATTAATAATTTAATAAGAGGAAGAGAATTAGTGTTGGATATAATATGGTAGAGGGAATTATAATCCGAGCATAAGACCTTAAACGGTTCATGCAAGGAATAATTCGATCTACAAAGTGGAAGGAACAACGGTATAAAATTTCTAGTCAGTCTAATAGGAATCGTGAAGTTTATGCGGCTCAACAGATCAGGGCTGTCTATGTCACCCCAGATCAAGTTGTGCATAAATATCACACCAAGAATTTTTCTACGGTTAACTAAGGATGGGAGGTTTACTAATAATAGTCTACTAGAGTAAGATGGGACTTACACCCGCATCCCAGTTAAGGCCCCGCAGAGCAAAGAGTAAAAAGTTTTTCTGTACTGATTCTATACGGTCCTGGTGTACTTTGTACTGAGGGCACCATACACAGGAGCCGTATTCTAAGATCGGACGAAGAAACCTTTACTGGTAAAGTGAGGGAGTTATTGAAGAGGACTCTTTGAGACCTAGAACAAAGATAGCTAGAAATCCATCTCAGGAGGTTGGGCGGAAACCCTAAAAGGTCAAGTTTATGTGCTAAAAGGGAATGGTTTACAGAGTCGAATGCTTTACTAAAGTCGGTGTAAATAACATCCGTCTGTAAGTTACCTTGAAAGCCTTTAATAATGAAAGAGGTAAACTCTAACAAGTTCGTGGTGGTTGATCGCCGCCTTATAAATCCATGCTGAGTTGGAGATATAAGTGACTTGCAGAGATGTTGCAAGTGCGGAGTTAAAACCTTCTCAAACAATTTGGGAATAGCGGATAACTTTGCTATACCTCTATAATTTTTTGCATCAGACTTGCTACCTTTTTTATGGAAAGGAATTATAAACGATTCCTTCCAGATTGGGGGGAAGCAAGAGGAATCATAGGGTGAATAGTTTAAGCAATGGTCCACACAGAGCCTCGGCGCAGTACCTGAGTACACAGCCTGGAACCCCGTCTGGACCCGGTGAAAACACCGGCTTAACTAGTCGAAGATCATGAAGTAGGGAATATTCATTTAACAAGGGACTGAAAATGCCGTTCGACCTCGGTAATCCGTATGGGTACGGTTGACCAGAGTAGCGTTCCTCAGAATAGGTGGTTTGGAAAAACTGGGCAAAAAGATCGGCAATTGCCTGATCATTATTTGCCGACGTATTACAAAATGATAGCGAGGATGGGTGTGCGGACGTTCTACGCTTACTGTTTACGAAGCAGTAAAACTGTTTAGGGTCCTGAGAAAAACGTATCCTGCAACGAGATAGGTAGTTCTTATAGCATTGAGCATTAAGAACTGAAAAGTTTGACCGAGCTATTACATAACGAGAGTGAGAAGTAGGAGAGCCGACTTCTTGAAATTTTTTATAAAGTCTTGATTTTAAGTTTTTTAGACTGGATAACTCTTTGGTAAACCAAGGGGGTTTTCCAGATCTTATCGGACAAGAAAGCGGGACACAAGAATCAAAAAATGTGCCAAGAGCATTGTAAAAAATGTTTGTGCCTTTTGTTACATCAGTGCACAAGTACAAAGCGGACCAATCAAAATCCCTAATTAGGTTATTAAGCTTCGCAAACTCGGCTTTACGAAAGCAGCGGACACGTTCAGGTAGTCTACTCGACCGATCCAATACAGTTGGTCCTATATCTAGCGACACCTCGAAAGTAGGGTGGTAGGCGTCTTCAGGTATAGTGAGCGGAAGGGCTCGGGTTAACAACACTATGGTCGGATCCGATACAAAGCATAGATCAAGCAATCGACCCAAGGAATTTTTCACATGATTGACTTGAGACAGGGACAGGTCAAGCAAGCCGTCAACAAAGTCATGTCGTGACATGGGCACTAGGATACTAGACTCGTTTACCGAAGACCAAACAGTTCCTGGCAAGTTGAAGTCACCAAGAACTATCATACGATCTTTATCAGATAGCGAGGAAGAAACAGCGGTTAAAGCGGACAAGTGCTGCTCATAAATTGAAATATCCGAAGAAGGTGGGATATACGAGCAAGTAATGAATATAGCGAAAGCGGGAAGAATCAGTTTTACACACAGGAATTCCAGTTCCTGTTGAACTTGGACTGTGAAGTGTTCTGACGTGAAGTAAGAGTCCACTGCAATTAGAACCCCTCCTGCACGTCGAGACGAACGGTCCTTTCTAAAAGTTGTGTACCGACCTGCAAAAACCTCGGAACTAAGAATGTCCGGCTTTAACCAGGTTTCAGTAAACACAATAACGTGGGAAGCAAATGCAACGCTATCCCGGAAAAGAATGCTGAGCTTACTACGCAAGCCTCTTACATTCTGATAGGTTACTAAAAGAGAAGTTAGTTTTTTGGAAAGGTGGAAGCAAGACGGGAAGTTGAGGAAGAGGAAGTTGAGGTTGAGGGTGGCACACTGGAAAGAGTTGGAAGGGATATGGGGGGCCTATTCTTCTTCTTAGCCTTAAACTCCTTCACCACCAAATGCTCCGGCCAAAATTGTGTGGAGCAAATGGTGTCAAATTGAGTTGGGGAGATGCTTATCTTAAACGAGGCTATCTCCCTGGCATAAGAGAAGTTAAATTTCTCCACCTTTAAACCCACGGCTTTTATTTTGCTTTGAATAAAAGCAATTACATCATTAGATGTGAGGTCAGGGGCCAGCCGTGAAACAAAAACTTGTCGTTTTGGTGGGACTCCCACCTGTGGTTTAAGTTAAATAATGTTTTAACACAAATCAAAAGGCATGCACTCGCGTAATAGAATAGGTTTCCAGATTGTTGTCTGGTTAGGAAGTATAATTAGAATTTAGTTAGGAACACACCGGCTGTTTATTCAAAACAAAAGGAAAAAATGCGGAGCGCAAAACAAAAACACGTCTGATCACTACGAAAGAGAACGATGTGATTGCAGATCAATAAGCCGCAGGGCAGTGCCAGTTTGATGAGCCTCCCGATGAATCTGATCCAGGCTGAGATCCCGCAAGCTGGCGACACCGGCGATAGACATGTCGTAGTGGTGCATCCCCACCCAATACTGATAGAGGCCGTTCGCCCTCGCCTCCAGAATGAGTTTGCTGATGGGCGCCTCAAACCAGGAGTTCTTGGGCAGCTCAAAGGTGAGCAGTGCCAGCGACATCAGGCAGGCGTCCTTGGAGTAGATGAAAAGCTCTCGCGAAAAGTACTTTTGCTGGTTCTCAAATAGGGTCCGGTGGAGCCGCGAAGCGAGGTAGACGTAGCTGGTATTCGCGTCATCTCGCAGCCGGTTGTACTCACTGGCATTGACGGTCAGAATGGGAAGATGGAGATCGGCGATAGAATCTAGATCTTCTTCAACGGCGACAAGGGGCAGACGGGCACGTCTGACATCAGCGATGCTGCGTGGCTGGAATCTCCTCGGTGGGTGGGCCAGCATCGTTTCTAGGGCCGCTTCGAAGATGCAGCTGATGTTCAGGCCAACAATGCCAAGCATGACGTAGATCCACTTGCTGGAGGAGCCGTTCTCTTGGCTAGTTATCTTGAAGGACTGTCCAAGGACTCCGCGCAGAGCTCTGTCGTTAAGCAGGAAGTCCACAATGTACACTTCCCGGTCATCCAGGCGCCTTTGGCAGGTGAGCACCAGGCCATAGGCGTAAACAATGGCAACAGCAATGACAACGTTTTTAGCGCTGCTCAGGAGACGGTAGATGTCGCGCACAGGAATCTCATTTGCCACGGGAATCATCAGGCACACGTGGGTCAACTCAAAGGGATAACTAATGTGAGGCAATTGTTCCGCCTGGCTTATCAAGGAAATACTGGCCGGCACATCGATGGGGAACCGCTTTACAAGATCTTGCAAGGCATTTGCGTGGAGAAAGCGACCCGGGGTAACAGCCTGGGCGTACTCCATGGTAGCATTCAGTTTCCAGACCAGGGTGCGGACAAATCGTCCAACAGATCCAGCGAGAACCTTTTTCCCCGTATGTCTGTCCACATAGACAACGGAACGTGGGTGCCATTGGTCGGGCATTACAATCAGCGGCTCACCCCGCATGTTGGGAAAGAGCAGGTCGAAGATGGGCGACGACTGCAACGAACGCTGCTCTATCCTGAACCCGGGATAGGGAAGGAAGCGGAAGTAAAAGCGCTGCTCATCGGCCGCCCTTAGTCCAACCACGTTGAGCATTTTCAGTTCGTAGCAGCGTCGCAGCACTTGGTTTATTGCATCGAGATGGGGAAATTTATTGGCCAGATATATTAAACACTTCTCGCTGCGTCTGTCATCCAGCGAAGTGGCAAGAGCTTGCACTAGTTCCTCCTCATGCTGCCCAACACCAGCCCCGGGCAGGCACATAACGTGCAGTGCACGGGAAAACTCCTCGCGCGGAGCCTGAGCACTGCTGGCCAGCAGCACCACTGGGAGGAAGAGCGACGCGAGTAGTTCAGCTAGCCAGGCGTCTGGACAGTAGTCATAGCGGATGATTAGCATTGCCAGCGAAGACTCCTTGGCCATGCTGCTGATTAACTCCGCAGTGGATCCTGAGGCTACTGCGGTAGCCCAAAGGAGTAAGAAATGGCTTAGGACAGTCACATGGCGGATGGTTAGTGTGGAGCAGACAACGATGACCGAATATATTTATATGCTGGGCCCATTCAGACGGGGGCGTTTCTTGGCCAAGAATAAGGTTTGGTGCGCGCGATGTGGGATTCACGCCCCCGAGAAGATAAGACAGTCGTAGTTTTCTTTGTAATATGCATATCCCAAAATATGTTATCTTTGTTAGTGGTTACAACTATTTAGTATTCGTGTTTTTGTGTATTTGTGGTAAGCGCGCGAATCAAATCGATTTCTATTGATTGAGCGGCGCTCTATTACAATTATTTGTCCGTTGCCTTCTGCAAATAAATATTACAATTAGGTAATTAGGTTAATAATAAATAGCTGTTTATGCATCTTAGCAATACGTGTGTTTCTTTATATATTATATATATGTAAAGGACAGTGTATCAAGCAGTTAGCACTATCCCATCTAAATTAACATTTGAACTTAAGATACCATCGATAAGACCTAACCGATATAACCAGACTTAACCGATGTTTAAAAGACCTAACCGCTGAGGGGTTCTCGATACGGGAGTCGGTTGTTGGAAGTAGAAGCAGAAAGTTGAACAAAAAGTCGGAAGAACAGACTCATTAATTGCACATCTTAAATCATACACTTTGTACTCTTTTTCGAAAAACACTATTAATAAACGATACATTATTATTAATCTTACATTTGGGGGCCCGTCCGCGTCGAATACAGAGCTCGGAGTGTGTGAAAAAGAAAAACAGAAGAAAGCAGAAGCTGATGCAAGAAGAGGATTGTTGAAAAGTTGTTAAAGTTGTTGTTTGTAGCTACATAAAGTTGTAAAGTTGTTGTTGGTGGCTATAAACATTAAGTTGAACAATCCAAATTCTGTGAGCCTTACAGTAGACACGGAGTTTAATAAAAGATCGGTCGTTTAATTCGGTTGGAAAATTGTGAAATTCATTGTCGCGCCGCAGCGTCGCCTTGTCCGTGCGCAGTACGTACACAAGCAGAAAAAACACGCACAGACACGTTGTGTGTGATACACACTTATAAACAGAAAAGACAAGCACTCGTCGGGTACACAGACACAAGTCGAAAAGAGCCGCAAAATGATGCAAACACCGCCGCCGTTGCACTGGAAAGAGAGAGAGAAGGAAGAAGCTGTACCAGGAACGTCGCGCCCGAGTGCAAACGAGATGGAAGATTCAGAAAATGCAGAAAACAATACTGATGACAAGATTGATCAAATGATAAAGTTGCTAAGTTTGAAACTGCTTTGCGATGAGCAACGAGAAATGAAGATCGCTCCAGATAATTTTACAAAAGTTGTGAGCGATTGTGATGGCAAATCGGTTCCCATAGAAAAATGGTTTGAGATATTCGAAAAAAATGCCGACGCATATGAGCTTACTGAAAAGCAAAAGTATGTGCAGGCCAGAGGAAAAATGACCGGTGCAGCTAAGCTTTTCCTTGAAGCTGAATGCGTGTGCACCTATGAGGAACTCAAGAACGTATTATTGGATGAATTCACATGTAGCTATAACAGTGCAGACATTCATAAGCTGCTGCAAGAAAGAAAGAGGAAGAGTAGTGAGTCGATGCACGAGTACTTGCTGCAGATGAGAAAAATAGCAGCAGTCGGACATGTTGAACACGCGGCTGTTATAAGCCATATTGTGAACGGTCTGGACATAAGAAACGAGTATAAGTATGCCATGTATCGCTGTAAGACCTTCAGGGCCTTGAAAGAAGAGTTCGATATCTATGATCGTTTGAACATATCGGAGAAGAAGGGCAATAACGAACAGCATAAAACGAGTTTCAAGCAGCAAAGTGGGCAAAGCGGTAAAAAAGAATATTGCTATAACTGTGGATCAGGAGAACACAAACGCAAAGACTGCAAAGCCGAAACAAAGTGTTTTAAGTGCAATCAGAATGGTCACATTTCGCGTAACTGTCCTTATGAAGCTGATAAAGTTGATAAAGTTCGCGTCATTTTGGATCGCAGTCGCATGAAAAAAATTCAAATAAACGGCATTGTTGTTGACTGTCTTGTGGATACAGGGTCAGATGTAACCATAATCAAAGAGAGTATGTTGAAGACCATGAAAAACGTTAAACTTTTGAAGTGCACAACTATGTTGCGCGGTCTGGGTCAGATATCAACAAAGCCTGTTGGATACTTTAATGCAGAAGTTACCGTGGATAAGTTGCAGACCACACAGAAGTTTTTAGTAGTCCCCAGTAGCCAGATTGATTTCGACGCACTTTTGGGGCATGATTTCATTAAAAAGTTCCGTTTCGTCGCTGATATGCAAGGATACACGTTTTGGAAGCATGACGCAGATCCTGTGCCAACAGATGAGCATGCTCTTATATATAATGTAACTGAAGAGTCATCCTTTGTAGCTCCGCCGCAATATCAAAAAGACGTTGAACAGATGATAAGAAACAGTTACCAAATGCCCACAGAAGTTGCAAAGCAGTCTCCAATCCAACTGAAGATAGTTCCCGACGGAGTAATCAAGCCGTTTCATCACTCACCGAGTCGTTTATCAACAGACGAAGCCAGTGCCGTAAAGAAGCAAGTCGAAGAATGGATCGAGCAAGGAATCGTGCGCAAGTCGTCTTCAAATGTAGCGAGCAGAGTTGTCGTCGTGAAGAAAAAAGATGGTACACTTAGAGTTTGCGTAGACTACAGGAAGTTAAACAGCATGGTATTGCTGGACTGCTTCCCAGTCCCGATCATGGAGGAAGTCTTGGAAAAGCTGCAGTCGGCTAAGTGGTTTACCATAATGGACCTTGAAAACGGATTTTTCCATGTGCCTATGGAAGAGCAAAGCAAGTCGTATACGGCCTTTGTTACAAAGGAGGGATTATTCGAGTTTAATAAAGCGCCTTTCGGATTCAAGAACTCGCCAGCTGCGTTCATTCGGTTCGTAAGCTATATTTTTCAAGAATTAATCAACTCTGACATTATGCAGCTTTATATGGACGACATAATTGTTTACGCCGCGTCGCCCGAGGTATGCATGAGGAAGACAAAGTTGGTCCTGGAGACAGCTGCGCAGTTTGGCCTAAAGATCAAGTGGAAGAAATGTAGCTTCATGCAGCCACGCATTAGCTTTCTGGGCCATATCATTGAGGACGGGAGAATCTGTCCCGGCAAAGAGAAGACAGAAGCTGTCAGTCGGTTTGCTACGCCCAAAGACATTAAAGCAGTTCAAGCATTTCTGGGACTCACAGGCTTTTTCAGAAAGTTCATCCCTGGCTATGCACAAGTTGCCCGGCCGCTCACGAATCTACTCAGGAAGGAAGCAGTTTTCAACATTGGCGAAGCAGAGCAACAATCGCTACAAACCTTAAAGAATCTGCTTGTAATCGCACCTGTATTACATTTATACTCACGAGAAGCGCCAACGGAACTCCACACGGATGCATCCAAAGAAGGTTTCGGAGCAGTTTTGTTGCAGCAGTTTGATGGCAATTTCCACCTGATTTACTATTGGAGTAAAAAGACTACACAAGCCGAGTCCAAACGTCACAGTTACTATTTGGAGGTCAAAGCTGCATACCTCGCACTCAAGAAGTTTCGTCACTACCTGTTGGGAATCAGAAAGGTTGCTCAAGTCGAGGGGCCAAATATCACAGCAACGAGCAGTGACAATATGAAGCTATGGCGTTTTGTCTCAGAGAACGATGATATATTATCATCTGGGACAGATGAAGATGAGCAGGAGTGCCGAATGTAAAGGACAGTGTATCAAGCAGTTAGCACTATCCCATCTAAATTAACATTTGAACTTAAGATACCATCGATAAGACCTAACCGATATAACCAGACTTAACCGATGTTTAAAAGACCTAACCGATAAGGGGTTATCGATACGGGAGTCGGTTGTTGGAAGTAGAAGCAGAAAGTTGAACAAAAAGTCGGAAGAACAGACTCATTAATTGCACATCTTAAATCATACACTTTGTACTCTTTTTCGAAAAACACTATTAATAAACGATACATTATTATTAATCTTACATTTGGGGGCCCGTCCGCGTCGAATACAGAGCTCGGAGTGAGTGAAAAAGAAAAACAGAAGAAAGCAGAAGCTGATGCAAGAAGAGGATTGTTGAAAAGTTGTTAAAGTTGTTGTTTGTAGCTACATAAAGTTGTAAAGTTGTTGTTGGTGGCTATAAACATTAAGTTGAACAATCCAAATTCTGTGAGCCTTACAGTAGACACGGAGTTTAATAAAAGATCGGTCGTTTAATTCGGTTGGAAAATTGTGAAATTCATTGTCGCGCCGCAGCGTCGCCTTGTCCGTGCGCAGTACGTACACAAGCAGAAAAAACACGCACAGACACGTTGTGTGTGATACACACTTATAAACAGAAAAGACAAGCACTCGTCGGGTACACAGACACAAGTCGAAAAGAGCCGCAAAATGATGCAAACACCGCCGCCGTTGCACTGGAAAGAGAGAGAGAAGGAAGAAGCTGTACCAGGAACGTCGCGCCCGAGTGCAAACGAGATGGAAGATTCAGAAAATGCAGAAAACAATACTGATGACAAGATTGATCAAATGATAAAGTTGCTAAGTTTGAAACTGCTTTGCGATGAGCAACGAGAAATGAAGATCGCTCCAGATAATTTTACAAAAGTTGTGAGCGATTGTGATGGCAAATCGGTTCCCATAGAAAAATGGTTTGAGATATTCGAAAAAAATGCCGACGCATATGAGCTTACTGAAAAGCAAAAGTATGTGCAGGCCAGAGGAAAAATGACCGGTGCAGCTAAGCTTTTCCTTGAAGCTGAATGCGTGTGCACCTATGAGGAACTCAAGAACGTATTATTGGATGAATTCACATGTAGCTATAACAGTGCAGACATTCATAAGCTGCTGCAAGAAAGAAAGAGGAAGAGTAGTGAGTCGATGCACGAGTACTTGCTGCAGATGAGAAAAATAGCAGCAGTCGGACATGTTGAACACGCGGCTGTTATAAGCCATATTGTGAACGGTCTGGACATAAGAAACGAGTATAAGTATGCCATGTATCGCTGTAAGACCTTCAGGGCCTTGAAAGAAGAGTTCGATATCTATGATCGTTTGAACATATCGGAGAAGAAGGGCAATAACGAACAGCATAAAACGAGTTTCAAGCAGCAAAGCGGGCAAAGCGGTAAAAAAGAATATTGCTATAACTGTGGATCAGGAGAACACAAACGCAAAGACTGCAAAGCCGAAACAAAGTGTTTTAAGTGCAATCAGAATGGTCACATTTCGCGTAACTGTCCTTATGAAGCTGATAAAGTTGATAAAGTTCGCGTCATTTTGGATCGCAGTCGCATGAAAAAAATTCAAATAAACGGCATTGTTGTTGACTGTCTTGTGGATACAGGGTCAGATGTAACCATAATCAAAGAGAGTATGTTGAAGACCATGAAAAACGTTAAACTTTTGAAGTGCACAACTATGTTGCGCGGTCTGGGTCAGATATCAACAAAGCCTGTTGGATACTTTAATGCAGAAGTTACCGTGGATAAGTTGCAGACCACACAGAAGTTTTTAGTAGTCCCCAGTAGCCAGATTGATTTCGACGCACTTTTGGGGCATGATTTCATTAAAAAGTTCCGTTTCGTCGCTGATATGCAAGGATACACGTTTTGGAAGCATGACGCAGATCCTGTGCCAACAGATGAGCATGCTCTTATATATAATGTAACTGAAGAGTCATCCTTTGTAGCTCCGCCGCAATATCAAAAAGACGTTGAACAGATGATAAGAAACAGTTACCAAATTCCCACAGAAGTTGCAAAGCAGTCTCCAATCCAACTGAAGATAGTTCCCGACGGAGTAATCAAGCCGTTTCATCACTCACCGAGTCGTTTATCAACAGACGAAGCCAGTGCCGTAAAGAAGCAAGTCGAAGAATGGATCGAGCAAGGAATCGTGCGCAAGTCGTCTTCAAATGTAGCGAGCAGAGTTGTCGTCGTGAAGAAAAAAGATGGTACACTTAGAGTTTGCGTAGACTACAGGAAGTTAAACAGCATGCGATTTCTGGAGTGCTTCCCAGTCCCGATCATGGAGGAAGTCTTGGAAAAGCTGCAGTCGGCTAAGTGGTTTACCATAATGGACCTTGAAAACGGATTTTTCCATGTGCCTATGGAAGAGCAAAGCAAGTCGTATACGGCCTTTGTTACAAAGGAGGGATTATTCGAGTTTAATAAAGCGCCTTTCGGATTCAAGAACTCGCCAGCTGCGTTCATTCGGTTCGTAAGCTATATTTTTCAAGAATTAATCAACTCTGACATTATGCAGCTTTATATGGACGACATAATTGTTTACGCCGCGTCGCCCGAGGTATGCATGAGGAAGACAAAGTTGGTCCTGGAGACAGCTGCGCAGTTTGGCCTAAAGATCAAGTGGAAGAAATGTAGCTTCATGCAGCCACGCATTAGCTTTCTGGGCCATATCATTGAGGACGGGAGAATCTGGCCCGGCAAAGAGAAGACAGCAGCTGTCAGTCGGTTTGCTACGCCCAAAGACATTAAAGCAGTTCAAGCATTTCTGGGACTTCATGCAGCCACGCATTAGCTTTCTGGGCCATATCATTGAGGACGGGAGAATCTGGCCCGGCAAAGAGAAGACAGCAGCTGTCAGTCGGTTTGCTACGCCCAAAGACATTAAAGCAGTTCAAGCATTTCTGGGACTCACAGGCTTTTTCAGAAAGTTCATCCCTGGCTATGCACAAGTTGCCCGGCCGCTCACGAATCTACTCAGGAAGGAAGCAGTTTTCAACATTGGCGAAGCAGAGCAACAATCGCTACAAACCTTAAAGAATCTGCTTGTAATCGCACCTGTATTACATTTATACTCACGAGAAGCGCCAACGGAACTCCACACGGATGCATCCAAAGAAGGTTTCGGAGCAGTTTTGTTGCAGTAGTTTGATGGCAATTTCCACCTGATTTACTATTGGAGTAAAAAGACTACACAAGCCGAGTCCAAACGTCACAGTTACTATTTGGAGGTCAAAGCTGCATACCTCGCACTCAAGAAGTTTCGTCACTACCTGTTGGGAATCAGAAAGGTTGCTCAAGTCGAGGGGCCAAATATCACAGCAACGAGCAGTGACAATATGAAGCTATGGCGTTTTGTCTCAGAGAACGATGATATATTATCATCTGGGACAGATGAAGATGAGCAGGAGTGCCGAATGTAAAGGACAGTGTATCAAGCAGTTAGCACTATCCCATCTAAATTAACATTTCAACTTAAGATACCATCGATAAGACCTAACCGATATAACCAGACTTAACCGATGTTTAAAAGACCTAACCGATAAGGGGTTATCGATACGGGAGTCGGTTGTTGGAAGTAGAAGCAAAAAGTTGAACAAAAAGTCGGAAGAACAGACTCATTAATTGCACATCTTAAATCATACACTTTGTACTCTTTTTCGAAAAACACTATTAATAAACGATACATTATTATTAATCTTACATATATATATGCTTTCTCTAGGTACTTAAGTCACGGATAGTCGCCAATTGTGTTGCATATGAGAGCGAATAGAGAGCGAATTGTATTGAGATAGGAAAATTAGGAGAGATTCAAAGAGATTGAAAATTCGAAACGAAGTACATCATGGAGATCGCTTAAGTAACTAAACTATATATGGTCGTAAGCCTAAAAACAATGTTAATTTGCACGGAATGTTAAATACATCAAAAGAATGTCACGAGATTGCTCTAATAACAAAGGGTTGGGTTGAACAGAATCGGTTAGCAATGGGTTATAACAAAATAAATATATATGTGGCGTTGTCGTCGGCGTCCCCCCATTGGCCATTGCTGGACCGTCCAGCAACTGCAAAAGCCTTTGCCTTGTGCGCTTGTCACTGGCACAGATGCACTGTATTAGGTTTGTCAACTGTTTGGCGGAGTAGTCGTCCTCCTGCCGCTGCTGCTCGATCCACAGTTCGAATTGTTCCGGTGAGAAATAATAGGTTTTGATGAACACATCCACATACGAGCGGTGTTGGGGGTACTTTTGATTCGATATAAGCTCAAGGAATGACATAAAGTTGGCGAAATCCAATTGCATCAGTGCTCGTCCTCCGGCCGAGCATTTCTTCACATTGGAAAAGCTAAATGAGATGATTTTAGTTAAGGCTTTTACATTGTGGGAATCTTGCAGTTGACAGCTTACCCTTCCACGAGCAGGTGCGTGGCCACATGGGCCATGGAATTCCAAACGTGCTTGCTAGGCACAGCCACCTCTTTGGCCGTCTCCTCCAGGCACATGGCAAAGCTTTGTATGTTCTGCAAATAATTTGTTAGAGAAGATTGCCTGCAATTCGATGCCCTCTACCACATACCCGATTCAGCTCGTCGCTGTAGCTGCTATGCTGGTGTATCACATGATTCACATCCCACTTGACCTTGGCCATTTGCGCCAGTATAGCCGACAGATCAATGACGCGTGAGGTGATGCAGGTGTAAACTGGTTTGGCCAAATCCAACATGTATTCGCTATACTCCAGATAGCCCACCAACAGCGGACGGTCGGCAATGGGCAAAAGGTGATTAAGGTAGTGCTGGAGAATATGGAATTGCTGGAACATGCTGCGTCCTGACTCCACTGCCGCAATGCGCTGAGGAAGACCGTAAAGAGTGTCTGGATTGGCCAGCTCGTTGTTGGCCTAGAAAGGGATTGATTATAAGATTGCGCCCAAAACCCAGATCACACAAACCCAATCCATACCAGAGAGGAAAAATTAAGCGGCCACAGCTTGATCTGTGGCAAAACATTCGCCTCCACGGAGCGCAACCGTCGCTCCAGCCGGGGGGTATACATATTGTCCGTGGGCACCAGCTGTATATGAAAAAGTATTTATTTGTAATAAAAGTTTTTAATTTGTTAGGTTCTTACTTACCGCGTCCTTGCCAAAGATCTCGTGAACAGCAAACGCGTAAAAATCAATAAGCTCCAGCATGCAGGGCACAATCTTAGGAGAGATGCAGTGCAGAAGTTTGCACATTTGCAGGTAGCGTCCAAGGCAGCGCAGCACATTCAAGGCGGTATTGTTTACCAGCAGTTGGCTGATGAAAGGATTTCTTTGAGATAGTGGTTTGGATGAGAGAATGGAGGTTACTTACTTGCTGGCATCGTCAAAATCTTTGCTCTGCAGACTCTTCTGCTCGTCGTCGCTCTCCTCGCTAAAGTAGCAGGAGGCCTCGTCGACAATGCCAGAGAGAATATCCTCCTCGAGCATGGCTGCATCCAGGCCGCCGTCAAAGGGCGAACTTTTTTCAGAGAACCGCAAAAAGTAGCCATAGGAACCATAGATAGAGCTGCCACCATCCTGTGAGTGCACGGAAACCAGCTCGTCGCAATTATTGTTGCTAATCGGGAATTTGTTCGAGGAGGCCAACAGCGCTGTTGTCGGGGACTTGTGTCGACGCAGCGTGTGACGGACCGAGCGGAATTCCTAAAATCCATGAGAATAAAATAAGGAATCAACAAAAATTCAACGGGTGTTGCAGTTCCAGCGGCACTTACGGGCAGTTGAAGGATGTGTGAAAACGAGTCGACTTGCGTCCATGATTCGTTGTCCAAGAACAAGCAGATCTCTTCCACACAGCAAATGTGATAACGCCTGAAGAACTCCTCGCTCTGCTGCTGCATGATATCAATTAGTTTCTCCGACTGCTGGCTACAGAATTCCACTCCCACTTTCTTCAGACGCTGCACAATGGACATTACTTGGATGAACTGGTCGTACTTAAGCGCAGTCAGCTTGGCGCTCTGCAGGAATAGGCACACTTTGGTCAGTATATCGTTCCAGAGTCGTGACTGCCCCTTTTTCAGCTTTTGCTGGATGTATATATCGGGAGAGTCGGCCTCCTCGTGGCCATACAGCTTGTAGTTATTGTGCCACATCACAACCTGATAATAGGAGGCCAATATGGTCCAGAACGTTTTGCACAAGCTTATCAGACAGGGTATAAGCTTTTCAGAGTTTAGTTGCTCGCACAACTGTTCGTAGAGAGGCTTGATCTGATCGTCATGGCTGGGGTCGCTGTAGCCCCGGAGCACAGCGTTGACCGACGAATGAATTGCCGAGATATAGTTGATGTGCAGCTGATCCATTGCCATGAGCGATTTGTTAGCCCATTTGTGGGCCTCCTGCAGCTTGGCATACTTGCGCGTATCAAAGTTCAGCACCATCTCATTCAGCACCGTATCCAGCTGAAACTCCATGAGCAGCATGGTCTCCTGCAGCTTCTTGTAGAGTGACTGCACGCAGTTATATTGCATGTAGGCCTCTGCAGAGCTTTTGCATTGCAGGAGGAGAGCAATCGCCGCGCTGTAGTTGTGATCTGCTAGCAGTCTCTGCAGCTCCACATCAGTTGTGCGCTGGGAAATATTGAATCTGTATGATTCATTGAATTGATTTATAGAATAAGTCTAGTAGTACCAGTTTCTTTATGGCCATCAGAATGTCCAAGACCTCTTTGAGAACCTCCGTTTGCGATAACTGGCGAGTATCTCCAAACTGGTCGTGGTGAGGTTTGTGCGAGCGAAGTTCAAATAGGACCTCGCCTTCTGACACGTCCAGGGCGACTCCTCCAGCTTCTTTTGGGTGTCATTGATGGCGGAAAACTCACTGCTGCAAGCATTGCGCTGCTCCAATATGTTCTGCAGCACCTGCTTGGTCAATACCTTTTGTTGTGTGCGCAATTTTGCAATGGTGACCTCGATAAGCTCGTTGTCGATGCCGTCGCTAAGAACTTTCTGCGGGAGGTGGCAAGGTGAGAAGACTGCGATTCAGGGCGAAAGTTCAACATCTAGTTTACCTTGAGTTCATATAGCTGCGGATTACTGTCAGGGCAATAGTAGCATTCTTTAATGCTCTCTAGGATTTTCTGATCCGATCTTTGTGCGTTCGATGCTCCAGCCGAGGCTTCGTCAGTGGCATCCACTTCATCGTTGGGAGATGCATCAGTTGTCACCGTTTGGATGAAGTAGTCCGAGAAACCCATGGCAGGAATTTTAATTTGTCGATTCGTCTGTGTGCGTAATAAGTTTCATGGTTAGTGCATCCCAAACTACCGAGTGTGCACGCATCCTGAAGGACTCTTTGTTACCTGTTTGTGCAGCAGGTCCATGACTTTCGACTTAAATTCGTCCATTTTGGCCTTGGAGATCTGCATATTGCAGCCATGAAGAAACTGCGGTAAGCAACTTTTCTTTTGCACCTCCCCTCCCACTACGGTGAGACCGTACGCTGCAGCACTACGTTTTCCAGCACTGCCATGGAGAGTTATGCAGTCTGGTCCCACTTGCAGGTCTTGCAACCATATGTTCTTTGGGGTGTTGTGCTCATTTTAATTGATTGGATTTTATTTGTTTTATGTGATGTCCCCTGCATGTGAGCTAGCAATCGTCAAGTGTGAAAGATGCGCATCTGCATGGTGTCGGACTTCTTCTATCCGAGCATCGGAGGGGTCGAGGAGCATGTTTACAATCTTGCACAAATGCTGATTAGTCTGGGTCACAAGGTGAGTGGAAGCCAGATAACTTACATGTGTGTTATTGACTAATCTCCAATTCGATTCACAGATCGTTGTGCTGACCCATGCCTATGGAGATTGCAGTGGCATCCGCTATGTAACGCACGGTCTCAAGGTCTATTACCTCCCCATTAAAGTGTGCTACAATCAGTGCATCCTTCCAACTGCCGTCTGCAATGTGCCAATGTTGCGGGCCGTCCTCCTGCGGGAACGTGTGGAGATCGTGCACGGCCACTCGGCCTTCAGTGCCTTAGCCCATGAAGCTCTGATGGTGGGCTCTCTGCTTGGTCTAAAAGTAGTACAGTTTAGCAATCTTTTGCTGATTAAAGTCTAATCTTCTGTCGATTACAGACGGTATTTACCGATCACAGCCTTTTTGGCTTTGCTGACTTATCGGCAGCCCTTACCAACAATCTTCTGGAAGTCAATTTGAGTATGGTAAACCATGCCATTTGTGTATCGCACATTGGCAAAGAGAACACGGTGCTGCGAGCGCGTGTGGCAAAGCATCGGGTTTCCGTGATACCAAATGCTGTAGACACCGCTTTATTTACCCCAGATGCCAGTCAGCGACCCAGTAACGACACAAGTGAGTGGACACAACTATCTAATTATACAAGACACACTTATTCAACATATCTTCCGTAGTCAACATTGTGGTGGCTTCTCGCCTTGTCTACCGCAAGGGCATCGATCTTCTGGCCGGTGTTATACCCCGCTTCAAGAACACGCATAATGTTAACTTTATTATCGTGGGTGATGGACCAAAAAGAGATCTGTTGGAGGAGATACGCGAAAAGACAAATATGCAAGATCGAGTAGAAATCGTGGGGGCTGTGGAGCATGTCAAAGTACGAGATGTTCTCGTACGCGGCCATATCTTTGTGAATACCTCGCTAACGGAGGCATATTGTATGGCCATAGTTGAGGCCGCCTCTTGCGGTCTCCAGGTGGTCTCCACCAGCGTTGGTGGTATTCCTGAGGTTCTTCCGAAAAGCCTAATACTGCTGGCAGAGCCGGATATTGATGCCATTCACTCTGCCATTTTAGTAGCCATAGATAGGCATCAAAAAAGTATATCTAGTATGATAAGAACTCCAGCCTCTAATGGGCACATTCCTTCTGAGACTGATAGACGGGGAATGCGACGACAACGAAGAAAAAATCATTCAGCTCCTGATCCGGTTAGCTGGTCCCAAACGGGTTGCTCCACACCGGCGGATGAAAGTAGCCAAATAGAGCCTGTGCTCTGCCCATACAGATGCAATGAGCTGGTGGAGACTCTCTACAACTGGGAGGATGTTGCTCTTCGGACTGTTAGGGTCTACGATCGAGTGCTTCAAGAGCGAGCTTTCACCATTAGCGAACTGGTAAATGCGGTGTATCAGCATGGCTCGTGGGTTCTTGGCTTTTTCTTAGTGTCCCATTTTTTGGTCCGACTGCTAGACCTTTGGCGTCCCCGCAGTCGCGTGGAGGCAGCTCAAGATGTAGCACGTCAGCACAGCTAGCGAACCTTAAATGAATGCTGTACTCTAGCCAAATAACAAATTCAACCTCAATTTTGTGGTCTATTGCCTTTGGAAATCCTCTCAAGTAAATATTGAGAGAGTCGTAAACGTATACATAGATTTTTCATCCATTAGTTTTCTTTTTACTTTGTGAAATTCTTTGTAATGAACAACAATCCGGGGGAGTCCACAGATGGACTTTCGGGCGAGGAGACATCACTACAACTTCAACTCTGATAGATCTGAATGTCATACGACCATTCATGAGAGAACCTTATCTTAGTGCCATGGCGACTGATCGCAGTGTGCCGACAAGTGAGTTTTATTTGGTCTAATCGCCTCCTTGAATTGAGTCACTTCTTCATTGACAGCTGAAAACATTCCCCCTAATCTCTTGGAGAGGATTTTTTATATACTCTCCGTCATTTTGATGGTGATAACTTTCCCCATTTCGGTCCTCATAGTGATCCTGCAGGAATACCAGAGAGCGGTAATTTTGTGCTTGGGCCGCCTCCTGCCTGGCGGACCCCGTGGTCCAGGACTCGTTTTCATACTCCCTTGCATTGATGTGTACATTAAGTGGATCTGCGCACCACATCTTTTGACGTATCGCCCCAGGAAATTCTCACCAAGGATATGGTGACGATCAAGGTCGATGCTGTGGTCTACTACAGCATCAAGCAGCCGATTGATGCAGTTCTGCAGGTATTCGATCATAGAGGAGCCGTTGAGTTGCTGGCCAAGGCCTCGCTTCGAAATGTGGCCGGCACACACATGCTGTTGGACCTCCTAATGTCCAAGGAGACACTGTCCAAGAGAATTGAAGCTATCCTTGATGACTGTACCGATCCCTGGGGAGTGCGTGTCGAGCGGGTGGAAGTGTAAGTAGCTCGCCAAAGTAATTCTTCTGTTGTTGACTGTAATGTCTCTTGTATATTGGCAGTAAAGAGATTCTTCTGCCCGACCAGCTGCGACGAGCTCGGGCTGTCGAACAGGAAGCTTTACGGGAGGCAAAGGCCAAGGTAGCGGCTGCTCAGGGAGAAAGAGACGCTGTCAAAACTCTAAAGGAAGCTGCCGATATAATGGAGACAAATCCCATTGCTCTGCAATTGCGGTATTTGCAAACGCTCAACACAATATGCAATGACAAAACACTGTCCTATGTGTTCCCCTTCCCAGTAGATATCGTCCGAAAGATGATGAAGTGATGAACTTATTCACTTTTGCGAATAAAATGTATTTGTCTATTCAAAATAACTGATTTTACAACTTAACAAAACCGCAGTAGCCTCACTAACCAAAGGAATTTTTTCCAGCACGCACAGCTGACCACCAAACTTCAATTTCATTTTCAAAGGTATATTTAATAAGAAATGGTATAGAAACTTCCATACTTCGCTCACAAATCGTGATAGATTGCATTTAAATCCTTTTTGCTCATTCACTTTCAAACAATTTCTACTTGGCGCGCGTATTCTGACCGTATACTTTATCGGATTTTCTTATTTTCTTGCCACCAATTTTTTTCTATTATTTTCCAGTATATTTTAAGACATGTTATGTACTCACCCTCTTGTCGAATGCAACAATGTAGAAGCCGTGTAGAAATGCCACTTAGAGCCGTTTCCCAGGCCACATCGAATATAAATTCGTGATCAGAATCGAATTCCTGATTAATTGTCATAAAAATCTCAATTGGTTTAAAAAGGTCGAAAAAAGGCATGTCAAAAAGTGGATAACGGAGGTTTTTCACACTGGCGCTTCCATGGGGCTTATATAAAAAAAACGGGCAAACGTTGTCAAGTGTTGTCCGTCAAGTGTCCCCTTTGGCAATTACATACAAATGTAGTTAATATGTGAAGTTAATGTAGTGATGGCGAAGTTAGCGTGTAGTTACCATGTAGCGAAATTTAGTGGAAATTTTTGTTGATCGGTTTCGCGTAAACCTTATGTTATTAACAATTCAATAAAGATGAAAACTTAAAGATAACCACTCTTGTAGGAAATTGATGTAATAATCGTATTAAATTATGATTTCAGACCCACAGGTCTTAGCTAGCTAGATATATTCCACGGTATATCCCATACGAGCAATATGATGAAACTTGCATACAAATAATTCGTCAGTATATTTACGGTATATTTTGAAATATGTGACGTAGTTTCGGTATATTTCTGATGGTCTTGTGCAGCGGGGACGGGCGATAAATTAATTAAGCATTGTTAATACATAATATAATTCGCGGCGATAGGTGTTTTATAATCCAAATTGACAGATTCAATTGCCTTGCCCCCATTACGTGTTTCGTTGAGGTCAAGGTGAGACCAATGTTCACATTCGGAATCTCCAGGTGTCCATTGGTGGTGATATGATATGTATGTATGTGACTGCGACAATTTCAGGTCGCTGCTGGCAATGGCCGAATTGGTGAGAGACTGGCTGGCGGCCTATCAGCGGACTCGAGGACAGCCAGCCGAGTCGGAGGCGTTTGTTGTGGAACATGAGACAGACCCGGAAATCGCCGAGGCCATTTTCACCATATTCAATGAGAGGCAGCGCAACGAGGACCTGGTTCACGACATTTGCCAGCAACTGTTGTGCTTCTATTGGTCGCCCGAGGTGACGCTACACAAGTTTTCTTTGCAATTCATTCCTGTGTTAATCTACACGTACCTGCATGCCGTTTCGGCGGGCGATAAGAAGGCGTCTCGTGGAGTGGAGACGCTGCTGATTTGCATTTATAACAGTGAGGTGTCCACCGACGATGGCGGTCAGAAAGTGGTGGTCTTTCGCATGCCCATCCTAGCCCAGACGTCTGTATACCACGAAATGAAGAATCTTCCATTGACCGATCTGCGACGCTGGGAGGGGAACTGCAACCGCGAACTCAAGTGGGGGCCGCATCAGAGAGTTGAGACGGTAAATGCCCAGAACCGCATGCGGATCCTGACGACATTGCTTTTTTGCTACAACCAGCACGTCAGCCAGACGCAAAAGTCTTCGTTGCTGCATCTATGCCGTGTGACTTCCCAGTTGGTCAACCAGGGATTCACAACCAAATCCGGTCACGGCCATCGTATGAGCTATGGGTGAGCACAAACTATCCATATCAATGGGCTATTTAATGTATTCCAATGCATTGCAGATCTGATCCAGCGACGGGGGCCACTTTTCCAAAACCATCTTCTCCGCGCATTCCACTCTCCTCGTCCTTCCTGATCGAATTGGTGCACGCCATTTACTTTGCCATGTTCAATGGCTATGGTACGATAGCCATACAGACGCTAGACGATATACACAACCGTGCCAACTATGAAATGTACACGGATCTCATTCTGGTGACCAGCGCCGTGCGCAATTCGCTGCATGCTAACCTGTCAGGGCAGCCCAACGACGGGCCAATGGGACTGAGCGTAGCCCTGACACCCGCCACCAATACGGTGACAACATCGGTATCGAAATCCATGATCACGAACGCATCATTCCGCACGAAAAAGCTGCCCGATGACATACCCATACAGGTGCGGGACCTCACCATGCAGCAAAACCCACAGCAGCTGGCCAGCGTGATTGAGGAAGCAGAGCCGGGAGCCAAAGAGTCGCCATCGACCAAGGAGAGCTCGGGCCCTCGTACTTCTATAATGAGGCCGAGCATGGAAGGGATCAAGGCCCAAGCGCACAAGGCCTTAATCGCTGGCTTCAAGAAATCAAAGCGCAACTCGCTGCTGCAGCTGCAATCGGAATTGAATTCGAATTCAAATGCGGAGCAGCCACCACCACCCTCCGATATGCTGCCAATGCAGACGCTCTCGCTGATTAATGAGAACGGCAGCAACAGCTTCAGTATTGACAGCGACCTCAACGATGGCCTCGGCGTCGTGGCAGGCAGTGTAGCGCTGCCCTCGATAAACAGCAACACCAACTCGGTCACCAGCAGCGAAGTGCTCACCAAAAGCTTCGATTCCAGCATCGAACTGGCGCCTCTGGGACACAGCAACAGCAATGGCGGTAAGCTGGCCGAGCATGGCCTAGTGGCAGCCAAATAGCCAAATCAAAGTATCAAGTATATATATTTATTTTCATTATTATATATATTCGCACTTTACTGCTGGGTATTAACTTAACGACACCACACCCGAACGCGGATGAACTGTAAATCTGAATGTAACGCAATACTTAGGGATCGTTTGAATTTGTTAAAAATTTATGGGGTTTTTCAGTTGTTCGTATACTTATATGATAATGTATTCTAATCCTAATTGTTGGTAAAATCTACATTACTACTTATGGAAGCATGTACATATATGTATGTTTTTTGTCGGGTAATTTGAATAGCTTAAGTGTTGCAAATACGTCACAACAATTAAACAAATACAATCGGAGCAGAGCAAGGCCACTCGGAGATGCCATACAGTAGATATGAGATCTTTGAACGCCAAATCCCCTTATTACTTTAATGATAGTGCAGTGGAGTTCATCCAAAGCAGGATGAGCAGAATGTATACATTTCAATGCATTTCATTTGATTTAGATAAGCAAACACTTCTGGTATTCGATATCTACTGCATTTGCAGCCAGTGAGATCAGGCCCGGCGAACAAACAACTTCAATTGAATTTAACAAGTATCCATTCTACTTTGTCCCTAACATACGATAGCATATGTAAACTAATAAAACAATATACATACATGCATACAAATATTTATTGAACGTTGACTTGAACCATGTTATTGATTTAAAATAAAATCGAAAACTATATACGTAACAGTGGGGGTCACAGTTGTTTTTTCCTGAACTTTCCCTGCAGAAAGATGCGCGGCACGTCGACGCCCTCCTTGACATTTAGAGTTCGGCGATGCACGTACGCATTGGTTAGAACATCAAAGCCACTCTCCGTGAACAGCTGAGCCACCTCTTGCTCGGCAAAGTAGTGGCACCGTGTGCCATCCTGGCGCACGTAAAGATTCTCTGCGATTTTGTTTCCTGGCTTGAAGCGTAGCTGGGCCATGTCGTACAGCCCGTAGTCCCTGAACAAAACTAATCCACCTGGTTTCAGAAGTCGCCACAGGTTCTGAACCACATCTTTAAACTTGTGCGGATGAATTGCAGACAGCACAAAGATCATGGTGCACACATCCAGGCTGCCAGCAGGGATCTGTTCATGCACCTGTTGCGTGGTAATGTCGCACTGAAAGGCCGTAATGCTTCTGGGATCGTACAGAGGATTGGCTCGAACAAAATCAACAGCTCGAGGCGAGAAGTCGCAGGCATAAAAGTATAATCTTCCACAGGGCACAGAATCTTCATTGCCCTCCGCCCTGGACTGTTCTTCTAGCAGTGGAAACACCAGATTACCCACCCCGCATCCAACCTCTAAAAGTGTGCGCCTCTGGTGTGCTTCTCGGAGGTCACTCTGGTCAAGTAGCTCCTGGAACTCGCGTGTCGTCCAGTGACGATCCTTGAAAAAGCGGGTTTCATTTCGTTTGTAGAATATGTCCCAGTGTCGTTGGGCGTCCACTTCAAGTTTATTGGCTTTGAATTCAGGCACAAGACGTTTGTTTTGCTCCTCTAACTTTTTCCTTTCTTCAGCCGTAAGCTCCTTTTCCCGTGTAGAAAACAAATCTGCTATGAGCTGATCTCGTTTCCATAGTCCCTCCCTTTAAGTATTGTCGATAAAATATAACTTTGAAAATGAAAAGTAAACATAAACAAATGATAAAATATACCGTCCGACCCTCAGAAATATACCGAAACATACCGCCTCATTTTCAAAATATACCGTAAATATACTGACGAATTCAAGTTCTATTTTACATATTCCTCGTTTTTGATATTCCGACGAATATTACTAGCTATATAGAACATTTAGCCATGCCATCATAATTTTATACGATTGATGAATTTATTTTCTACTTTATTGGCTTAATTTTAACACTTGCTTTTATTGGATTTCTATATAACGTTAAAATTGACAAAATATACCATTATATACCGATATACCGTAAATATTACGTCGGTTCAATATTGACCTCAAAACAAGTATTAAAAGTATTAAAAATATCATAAACGGTCACCCTGAATCACATATCGGCACTTTTCATTAGTTGCACAAAATATCGGTACTTTTGTGCGATAAGTGGAACGAATTCGGCGGTTGCATATCTTTATTTTGAAAATAACATGATCACAGAAAGCCGAGTTATTTTGGATAAACTAAACTGGTTCACTGTTTGGAAAATATCGTATTACATTATATTTCATGCCCTTCGACTCCAATCAGTTTACTTGAAATTGGAAAATTTTGAATTTGGATAAATTCTTCGTATATTTGTGGACGTTGACATGCAATGACTGCATCTTTCAGGAGGCGATGCAGTTACTGCACCGTCAAGTGGCCCGTGTGACACCAGCAGAAGGCTGTTACGCGCGGATCCCAGGCAAACCGCAGCCCTCCTCCCGCCCAACCGACCGAGGGGCGCTGCCGCATGACGCGCGGTGCGTAGCCGAACCAAACGCGAACATGCAAGAAAGATAGCTATTAGACTAACATTCGAGGAAAATTAGTACTAAACTTACTAAGAAACTAAGCATGCAATCAAAGTACAAATACCACTACAGTTACTAATTAATAGAAAGGTGTGTAAGGATTAATAATTTAATAAGAGGAAGAGAATTAGTGGTGGATATAATATGGTAGAGGGAATTATAATCCGAGCATAAGACCCTAAACGGTT
This sequence comes from Drosophila miranda, assembly GCF_003369915.1. Classification (NCBI taxonomy): domain Eukaryota; kingdom Metazoa; phylum Arthropoda; class Insecta; order Diptera; family Drosophilidae; genus Drosophila; species Drosophila miranda. The sequence goes on from NW_022881614.1 coordinate 22,587,913, forward strand.
CATGCAAGGAATAATTCGATCTACAAAGTGGAAGGAACAACGGTATAAAATTTCTAGTCAGTCTAATAGGAATCGTGAAGTTTATGCGGCTCAACAGATCAGGGCTGTCTATGTCACCCCTGATCAAGTTGTGCATAAATATCACACCAAGCATTTTGCTACGGTTAACTAAGGATGGGAGGTTTACTAATAGTAGTCTACTAGAGTAAGATGGGAGTCTTACACCCGCATCCCAGTTAAGGCCCCGCAGAGCAAAGAGTAAAAAGTTTTTCTGTACTGATTCTATACGGTCCTGGTGTACTTTGTACTGAGGGCACCATACACAGGAGCCGTATTCTAAGATCGGACGAACAAGCGAGGTATAGAGAGTCTTTGTTATATAGGGGTCGTCAAATTCCTTTGACCACCTCTTTATAAACCCAAGCACGCCCATGGTCTTATTTACCATGGTAGAAATGTGTTCGGTCTAACATAACACCCAGATCATCCACCAGGGTAATTCTCTCAAGAGAAACACCAAATAGGGTGTAGGGAGCCAACAAAGGGCTAGAACGATGAAATGTCATAACTTTGCATTTCGAGGCATTAAGGTGTAACAAGTTTGCACAACACCATGACTGAAAGTTATTGAGATCGGATTGCAAGCGAGAATGAAATGAAATGTCCTTGTACTGGACACAGAGTTTAACATCATCCGCATACAAAAGTACTCGAGAGTATGTTAATACTGAAGGTAAGTCATTAATAAAGAGTGTGAAGAGTAAGGGGCCTAGATGGCTGCCTTGTGGTACTCCCGAAGAAACCTTTACTGGTAAAGAGAGGGAGTTTTTGAAGAGGACTCTTTGAGACCTAGAACAAAGATAGCTAGAAATCCATCTCAGGAGGTTGGGCGGAAACCCTAAATGGTCAAGTTTATGCGCTAAAAGGGAATGGTTTACAGAGTCGAATGCTTTACTAAAGTCGGTGTAAATAACATCCGTCTGTAAGTTACATTGAAAGCCTTTAATAATGAAAGAGGTAAACTCTAACAAGTTCGTGGTGGTTGATCGCCGCCTTATAAATCCATGCTGAGTTGGAGATATAAGTGACTTGCAGAGATGTTGCAAGTGCGGAGTTAAAACCCTCTCAAACATTTTAGGAATAGCGGATAACTTTGCTATACCTCTATAATTTTTTGCATCAGACTTGCTACCTTTTTTATGGAAAGGAATTATAAACGATTCCTTCCACATCGGGGGGAAGCAAGAAGAATCAATGGATAGGGTGAATAGTTTAAGCAAAGGTCCACACAGAGCCTCGGCGCAGTACCTGAGTACACAACCTGGAACCCCGTCTGGACCCGGTGAAAACACCGGCTTAACTAGTCGAAGATCATGAAGTAGGGAACATTCATTTAACAAGGGACTGAAAATGCCGTTCGACCTCGGTAAACCGTATGGGTACGGATGACCAGAGTAGCTTTCCTCAGAATAGGTGGTTTGGAAGAATTGGGCAAAAAGATCGGCAATTGCCTGATCATTATTTGCCGACGTATTACAAAATGATAGCGAGGATGGGTGTGCAGACGTTCTACGCTTACTGTTTACGAAGCTGTAAAACTGTTTAGGGTCCTGAGAAAAACGTATCCTGCATCGAGATAGGTAGTTCTTATAGCATTGAGCATTAAGAACTGAAAAGTTTGACCGAGCTAATACATAGCGAGAGTGAGAAGTAGGAGATCCCACTTCTTGAAATTTTTTATAAAGTCTTGATTTTAAGTTTTTTAGACTGGATAACTCTTTGGTAAACCAAGGGGGTTTTCCAGATCTAGTCGGACAAGAAAGCGGGACACAACAATCGAAAAATGTGCCAAGAGCATTGTAAAAAATGTTTGTGCCTTTTATGATATCAGTGCACAAGTACAAAGCGGACCAATCAAAATCCCTAATGAGGTTATTAAGCTTCGCAAACTCGGCTTTACGAAAGCAGCGGACACGTTCGGGCAGCCTACTCGACCGATCCAATACAGTTGGTCCTATATCTAGCGACACCTCGAAAGTAGGGTGGTAGGCGTCTTCAGGTATAGTGAGCGGAAGGGCTCGGGTTAACAACACTATGGTCGGATCCGATACAAAGCACAGATCAAGCAATCGACCCAAGGAATTTTTCACATGGTTGACTTGAGACAGGGATAGGTCAAGCAAGCCGTCAACAAAGTCATGTCGTGACATGGGCACTAGGATACTAGACTCGTTTACCGAAGACCAAACAGTTCCTGGCAAGTTGAAGTCACCAAGAACTATCATACGATCTTTATCAGATAGCGAGGAATATGAATGAATTATCGAGCAATATGATAAGATGGCCGTTCCCAGTTCTCTGCATTTGCTGCATTTTATACTCCGTAAGTACTATTACCGTACCGTACTATTACTGTATCGTACTGTTACCATTTCCCAGATGATCCATCCGCATGGGCTACTAGCAGCGTCGGTCTACCGTGTCCAGCTACCAGGAGACATCGACGAGTCGCTCAGGCAGCCCACCCCGATAGCCGGTAATATCACGGATTCTCACGGGCAGTCATTTCGACAGCCAACGGGTCTGTACCGTACACGTAAATTGTTCCAGTTCAGTTATAAGCGAGGAAGCGGCGATGGAAAGCGGCGAGTTACAGAAGATCTTTCCAAAGAGCGTCCTCCTGGCACGAACGAGTCGCTCCAGCCTCAGCAGTCCCATGTTGACTTTGAGAGACCAAGGATTGGTAAGAATGCGACGAACCGTGAACCGGAGCCTACGCGCCTGGGCATGCGTAGCGAAATTTCCACGGTGGTCGCTACTAGCGGAAAAAACAACCTGGACAGCGGCAGGCGAGAGGGCAGCGCAGAAAAGCGGCAAGCTATAGGAGATCGCTCCGCTTGGCCCAAGGAGCTAACCTTGCCACTAGCTCGCGGAATAGCCCACCTGGCCAGGCGAGTAGATAACCCCTGGTATGTCACCTACGCCAATGTGTGGCATGACACTCGCCTCGCTGCTAAGCAGCTGAGCCGGATATCCCCGAATCCACTTGGCGTCGTCGCCAAGCGTAAACTACTATCCCGACGATCAGAAGCTTCAAAGCGTGTGCAAAACTAAGTCGACCATGTTTCATAATTACTCTTCTTTCCGATGGAATCAAAGGACGAAGTGGAGATATACTCGCCGCCATACTTACGATAAGGCATTCAGTTACGGATTCACGATAGGACAAGAGAATGGATTCAGGACTTACAGTGCCACACACACGAAAAATTAAAAAAAACGGTCTTGGAACATCTAGATTGCGTCTTAAAGGCCTATCAATTAATGGAATACGACATACCATTTTATCCATTGCATCAGAACGGATGAAACTATACAGCGATGGATCCTGGAAGAGCTCCTGAATTCTCATAATAATACCTAATAAATGTAATAAATTTTTGTCTGCCCTTGGGCGTTTCGTGTCTCTGGATTGCACGCATCATTTGCCTAATCGCCGAATTATAAAAGCGGGGGAAATGGAAGTCTACTCAAATCCTAATGCATCCACCTGATCCCACAACGGGTGTGTGGTGTCCTACTTTAATCCTAACTAGTAATCTTTATATTTCACGCGCTACCTACAACTTGTAGTTCCTGTAGTGAAGCTGTCAGTGAAGCTGGGAGCCCGATGCCTTATCGCTTTGCAAACTCTCAGCCTGTGTTGGTTCTTTCTCGCGTACATACTGATCGTATCTGATCAGTTTTTGAAACGTGGCCAACGAAGATGCAGGTTCTGCCGCTGGCTATGCTACTACTCTGGGCAAAGGCAATCCCAATGGCCCCAAATGTTTGTGCTGAATTCTGCGATAATGGAACCGGAGAGTGCAGAGATTTGACCGCGGCTGACTGCCCGACAGTCTTCTACAACCTGGCCGCCATTGGGCCCGCCCTCAAGTACTGCGATGAGTTCAACCACATCGTTTGCTGTCCCATGGCTCTGGATGTTCAGATCCAGAAACAGACCGTGAATCCGGTCGAAAGCAGCAGAAGATTCGAAAGGGGTGAGCATGGATGAGATAATCTTTTCCTATAAGGTTTAAAAGCGCATTCAAAAATGTTTGGCCGCAGAATGTCGTCGCTTCAATGAGATAAGGGCCTCCTGCCGCACCACTCCATTGATTGTAGGCGGAACGAAGGCCGCTGGCCGAGAGTTCCCCTTCATGGCCCTGCTCGCGCAACGCCAGAGGGGATGTACGACCATCGACTGGGACTGCGGAGGGTCTTTGATCCATCCCAAGTTCATTCTCACCGCCGCCAATTGCCTGGACACAAACGAGTGAGTGCTGTACCAGCGATCTGTTCTCCTGTATATATGTTTATCGCTTCCTTTGCAGGAAGAAGGAGGAGCGCCTGGATCCCAATTTCGATTCTCCGAAATATGTTGTGCGGCTGGGAGAACTTGACCACAAGAACGATACCGACGATGCCCGGCCTCAGGACTTTCGGGTGGTCAATTTTGTAGTGCATCCTTCCTACGATGAGGAGGATAACGGCAGCCGCAAGAACGACATTACACTCGTGGAACTGACGAGTATGTGGCGTCTGCGTGCCGGCCGCCCTCCAGTGGCAACGAGCATCTTCAGCTAATAACCGCCGGCTGGGGAGCCGTCAAGGAGGGTGGACGATCCTCCTCGCACCTGCTCAAGGTGAGCCTGGAGCGTTTCAGCGAAGAGCAGTGCAGCCGGCGACTGGAGCACCACATCGACATACGCACCCAGCTGTGTGCAGGCTCCCGGTCCAGCAATGCCGACACCTGCTACGGCGACTCCGGCGGCACTCGTCATTCGCCTGCCTCAAGCAGGTCATAGGCATCACTTCGTACGGCCTAGTATGCGGCGAGAAGGGCCTGCCCAGCGTCTACACCAAGGTGCACCTGTTCACGGACTGGATCGAGAGCATTGTGTGGGGCGAATAGAACAGACAGACGCGTGGACGTACCCGCATTTCGTATCAAAATCGATTGTGTTATCTTTAATCAAACATTGCAGTAACAAAATGTATAACAAATAATCTGGACTTATTCTAAGCGGGTGGGTGGGTGCTGGAGGTGGAGATGGTGCGAGTGGCGTTTACTATATGTATATATAAATGATTTCTCCTCCGCTCGTCGTGCTGCGGTGCTTTGTGCGGGCTATGCTTAACGCTAAGGACACAATAGAGGCTAAGTGCTAGTGGACCCTGTAGAAGACCAATGGACATGGCATCCTTGGTTACTTGCCTTATGGCTGCCGACTACAGGCGGACGTTTGCCTGCTGGTCAATGCGTCTCTCTGCCTGCCTGTCCTTGATTTCCTGTTTCCGGATCTCCTGCTGCTTGTAGACAAACAGCGGCCGGAAAACGATTGCGCGACGTTTACGCTCCTGCCTGTGGCTGTGGCTCTTGCTGGCGATGGGGCTGAGTGCATCGCGACGCGGGCGTCCCGAATACGGGCGGAACAGATTCGACTTGGCCGTATCGTGGGCATAAAGTGTGCTCAGGAAGTCAAAGTACGGCTTGGACCTCAGGCTGTCCGGCTGCTGGAGCGGCGAGGGACTGTAGCTGAAGTGATTGGGTGTCTCAATGTCCAGAAGCGCGTGCGGGACCTCTTGCAGCTGCGGCCGGGCAGCCGTCAAACTCAGATCTATCGCCAAGAGCAGGATCACAGTTGAAGTCTGCGGAAGAGGAAAGAGAGAAAAAAAAAGGAGAAGTCAGTTCAGTTCAGTACATGAGGAGGTGTGAATAGCCGCTGGAGGACAGAACAAAGCGGTGCCAGCCATGCACAATAGAACCTGCCCGCCCGGACAGCCCAGACGGGTCTCTGATCTGCGAGCTTATGCTGTGAATTAGCATACAATAATTAATTTAAATGAATCCAACAGCTGGAGTATCAATGTATCAATGATATAACCGCAATCAAATTGCGCACTTCTTAAGTGATGGATCGCCTTTGCCTTCGAGGAATTTTCTATGATTCATTGTTGGTAATTTTGCTTGGTTGCAGATTGAAGGAGATTGGATTATGTAAAACTGCAGACCACAGACCCAAAACGAGGGGGAACGTTGTGAGTTGCTGCGGACACCGCAACTCTACAGTTATACCCGATACTAAGTCAGTATGGCTCTCCTCCGGCAGACGCCGCTAATATTAAACGACACGACAAAGAGTGCGTGCGAGAGAGACAGAAAATCAGTCTGAGCGTGACGTCGGGCGCTGCGTAGCCACTGCAAATTGATTTGTTCCTTTTGGCTATAAAAATTATCTGATCTAAACCAGATTCAGCAATCTGATATGGTCGTTATCTATGATTCTGCGTTTTTAGTTTTCTCGAATGTGCAATATTGTGGATGCAACAGATTTTCGTTCTTTGTGGGGGCGGAAGGGGGTGGGGCGAAATTCTGAGACATACGTTTTATAGTGAGATCTAACAGAAGTGCGGATACCAAATTTGGTTACTCTAGCCTTAATAGTCTCTGAGATTTGTGGATGCCCCAGATTTTCGTCCTTTGCGGGGGCGGAAGGGGGTGTGCGAAATTTGGACACGAAACGGTCAAGGTCCGATATTACAGGAGTGTGGATACCAAATTTGGTTGCTCTGGCTTTTACAGGTTCTGAGATCCTTGAACTCATATTTTGCAATTGGCAAAACCGACCATGAAACCTTTGTGTTAGAGAGAGACAGAGCGAGAAAGAATGAAATTGTTTTCTTGATGCTGGCTATAATAATTATACGATTTAATTCAGATTCTGCAGTCGAAAGGATATGGTCATTCTCTACGATTCTGCGTTTTTGGTTTTATCGTATCTTTAAAAATGTGGATGCCACAGATGCGGGACGAAGTTTTGAAATATTTTTGTAGCAGTGACATATCACAGAAGTCTAAATCCAAAACATCGTTGCTCTAGCTCTTATAGTCTTTGAGCACTAGGCGCTGAAGGGGACGGACAGACGGACAGACGGACGGACGGACAGACAGACAGGGCTCAATCGACTCGGCTATTGATGCTGATCAAGAATATATATACTTTATGGGGTCGGAAACGATTCCTTCTGGACGTTACACACATCCATTTTCACCACAAATCTAACATACCCCAATACTCATTCTGAGTATCGGGTATAATTAATTTTAATCAAGAAAAACGCAGCAAAGGAGAAGACTGATAATATGGATTTCTGGGCTGTAACCGGTTGAGGTTTTGTGGTTTTTGTGGTTCAGGGTTAACAATTTGTAAAACCGAATGAAGGCAACAGGATTGCCAACACGAATCCACTGACAAGTGCAGTACCAGTCGAAAAGCAGCAGAAAAAAGAGCACCCCTTAAGTGCTCTTTTATAGCGCACTTCCTCATGAAGATCAGATCGGATCAGTTCAGATCAGATCACATCACAAGATTGAAAGCCATCAAGACAGCATAAGGAATAGAATAACTTGATTTAATAATGCTTTTGGCCTTGTCCGGCGCCAAAAATAATCAAAGTACGTTAGCTGTGCGGGGCTTATCTTATAGGAGTAGAATTCCATATACATATGTATGTATATATATCCATATATCCATATATATATATATATATATATATATATATATATATATATATATATATATATATATATATATATAAATTGTATATATATAATTGTATATATATATATATATATATATACAAATAAATATTTGGCAGCCTTAATTTGTTGATTGAATTTTTTTGAAAATGTTAATCGCTTAAACACGTTTCTTCTTTGTTGTTTTCTTTTGTTTCATAAATTTCCGATCTTTATAACGATCCCCAAACCGCTACAATACTCACTTGCCAAATGTATGCAAACATCTTTTTGATTGGGGCGTTGAAGTTCCGTTCCGTTTAATGGTTTTCAGGTGTAATGATTGTGGTGTTTGGTGTCAGGTTCTGTTTCTGGTTAGATCACTTTCGCACTTTGTTCCAAATTGGGTTCAAATTTTCAATTTGTTTAAGGCACTCGCGAAGTGTCAAATCCAGATTACACAAATTCCGATGCGATGCCGATCTAGATTCCGATGATGATGGATGTCTATATTGCTTTTTGTTATCAGTAGCCGCTTATCACCTTGTTTTTGGTGTTTTTTACTCGTATTCTCGATGCGATCTTAACGCTGCTGAGCGTGCGCTTGAACTGTTTAGAATTTTTGTCACAAATTCACTTTTATACGGCCCTGGGTCTCCTCTCACTCTCTGACTCTAGGGCTTCGTGACGTTTTTGTATGCTGAACGGGTTTTGGTTTTGGAATTGGTTTCGCCTCCTCCACTACACTCCACTCCACTCCATGGCACTTGACGCTTTCGATGCTAAGTGTTACCGATATCGCGGTGTATCCCACTCCGGGAAGGGGCGCAAGAGCACGGAGCAACGTCTTTAAGCCAAATTGTCAAATTGCCAAATTGTTGGCAATGGTGTTGGCCGGCACTTGGCTTGATTGGCTTCTCCGCCAGCTGCTGGTCACGTAATTAGCGCCATAGGCAAAGGGACTCTAAACAGGAGTCGCAACTGCGGTGAGGAAAATGCGTCACATAGTCGTTCAATATTTTTGTCGTTTGCATTTAGCACTACGATTTTGATTTTGATTTCGATTTTAATTAAACTTTTCCATGACGCACTTATTAATCAAAGGCACTAATCCGCAGAGATCCGACAGCTGAGTCTTTTACGCACCGGATGGAATCACAGGATTGTGACATTTGGGTAGGGTAAACGGAAATTTCAATGGGAATGGAGCGAAGGAGTGGCGGAGCGGGGCAACACGGAAGCCGGCAGACAGGTAGACAGGTCGAGTCGTAAAGCTGATCGGTTAATTGTCGTCGCATAGCGATGAGTGAGATATATCTAATAGACCGAATCGGAACCAATTTGAAGATAATTATGTGCGCGAGCTGCTCAACTTATGCAAATCTCCGTTTGATGACGCATTAAACTACAGCTGCGTCTTCGGTCTTCGGCTTTACGCTTGGGCTTGGAAAATTGTCAACACACAAGTTGCGGGGCTCGAAGCGAGTTGTAGGCACTTGAAAATTGACTTTCATGCTTGAGGAGACTGAAGGTCGAGTGGGTCTTGAAATGGTAATGAGCTCCGCTTCACTGAATTGGCCTGCCCTGGCCTGGCCTGGCCTGGGTGGGAGCCGTTGCCGTTGCCGATGCCGATGCCGGAGACAAACAGAGCTGATTATTGGAGGAGGTCGCCCTTCCCCTCACACCGCACCATGCCACACGTGATTAGAACCCGATCAAGAATCAAGAATCCATCTACGCTTACGCTTAGAGCCTCGATGCTGAACCCGATTGACAAGGCAAGTCTTGGTCCCGTGTCAATGGCCAACCGGTTGGGGGCCGCCGCATGCCAAAATAAAGCAAATGCCATCGGATTTATACAATTGGAAATCATTTAGCGAAATTGCCCATCAACACCTATCAACATCCATCTATCCAAAGACCCAAAACCCCACCACGGATCCAAAGTCTGACTCTGCCTACATTTCTTTTCCTCTCCTCTCCGTTTGTTTGTCTGGGTTTGGGTATTTTTAGACGGGGAGCACAGAGATCTCTGCCTGGCACAACGAATTTCATTTCATTGAATTAGTTTCTTGAGCCGAAAGCCGGCTTGGAACGCAATAAGACAAATGGCTGGCGATAAGCGGTCCCCAGAGGCCGACGTCAACAAATGTCAGAGTGAAAAACAATATTAAATTGGTACTCGTCTTATCAAAAGACATTTGCGGGATTTGGATTATTCGGTATTATTTGGTTCTACCCTGATTACAGGCGACATTCCAGAGAGGCTCTCTAAGCGATCGCCAAGTGAATCATTGGAATCCCTTGAATTACTCGGAAATGCACTCGGTCTAATTGAGACAGTAATGTGGGTTCAACATCGCCGTGAAGGCTTCCGTGGAGGAGTGGGAATCAGAGTCGGCAAAGTGCTAATCAGCTTTGACTGGGATGCGCTTTCTGCGGGGCATTGATTGACGATTGATTCATTCTCGACATTCCCACAGGCGACAAAAAGTGAGAAAGGGGCACGTTTCTATTTAACCAGACCTAAACAGAGAGGAGCACTTCTCACATTGGACTGGGACCCAGTCACACGTCATCTGTGGATATAGGTGGACTAATTATCACTAGGTTCGTCACACGCCTGATCTGATGTCAGTGCTTGGTGTTTTCTTCGATTAAGCCTTAATTTGATTTTGTTTGGGCAAAGACCATCATGGAAATTTTGACAGGTCTAATTAGTAAACGGATGTTATTGGGTGTGTTAAATATGATGAATCTCATGGCATCAATTAAATTCCATTCACGTTTCGTTCTGGTCGCTTCAATACAGTGTTTTCTCAGTTTCAAATATCGCGCCAAATGATACTAGCGGATGGCTTGTGGCGCCCCCTAGATAGCTGTGATAGTTTTCCGATAGTGACTCAACCAATTGGCTTGAATGCGCATTGCAGGATGTTTTAGCACGAGGATACATTTGGATGCATTATAGACTATAATTTATAGTTCATTCTATTTTGTTACCTCTCTAGGCCATATACCTTGCCATGTTGGGAGATTAGTAGTCCATTGTAGATCAGTATTAAAACAGGGAACAGGGTGACCGTTTACGGTATTTTTAATACTTTTTGGTATTTTTTTAGGTCAAAATTGAACCGATCGGTTGAAATATACCGATATCGGTATATAATGGTCAATTTCATCAATCTATTATTTTTAATTTTAAACGGTATACAGAAATCCAATTAAAGCAAGTATTTAGAATAGGCCAGTCAAGTAGAAAATAAATTCATTAATGGGGTAAAATTATGTGGGTTGAGCTAAATGTTCGATTTAGCTGGGAATATTTGACGGAAGATAAAAAACGAGGAATATGATACATTTTTGGTATTTTTTAGAGTGAGACAGTATATTTTATTGGGACTTGCTCTCTTTTTTTTGGGACTTACTCTCTATTTTGTGGTGGGAAATTTTCTCAAATTGAGGGAATTTTTCCGGGATACAATGTCCTTTTCAGCTCAACAATGTCCCTTGCATTCCATCCCCACTTACGTTTTCATACGTTTAATGTTGCTGGCAACATTAATTTGTAAGGGCCAGACTCATGTGCCGTGAAATCGAGCAGCATTGTTCCACAACATTGCGCGGATTGAGCAACATTTTGCATACCCTGGGAAATGGATGCTCAAGAACCGAAAAAATGTTTGCCATCTAATGCACCAATAAAGGCCAAAACTAGTCAGTTTCTGTTTTAAAGGTATTTCAACGATATTTTGCAGGTTTTGGTCTTCTTACAGAAACCAAGCATGGGTATCGGGATCGAGATATATTTACAAGACCCTAATCATTTGCATTAAAATGTCCAAAACATAACAATCTGAGATCATTTCTATATTAATTGCGTCTTGAAACAGCTTGGAAAAACAGTTTCTTCATATATTTCAACGAAATAGGGTTGCCTGTGCCCACACTCCGGTTGACTGACATTTCACACTCACTTACGTTGCCACTGTTTTTTGTTGACCCTTTTTGCTTAAACCTTGTTTTATACACTATACAATAAAAATCAGGGTACTTAAAAGTAGTCAATCAGGTAAAAAATGTATTCATTAATAGCCTGAAATTATATGGGCAAAGCTAAACGTTTTAGTTAGTCAGCATTATTCAACGGAATAAAGAAATTGAGCAATTGGAACGATTTTTCTCTTACGTTTTATTACGTTTCATTTGTTTGACCATTTTCGCTAAAACCTTTTTTTACACAAAATGCAATAAAAGCAAGGACTAAAAACTAACCAACCTTGAAGAAAATAGATTCATTAATCGGATAAAATGATGTGGGCATGACTAAATTATCTATATAGCTAGTAATATTCCATGGAATATCAAAAACGAGGAATATGTAAAATATAACTTGATTTCGTCAGTATATTTACGGTATATTTTTAAAATGAGATGCCATATTTCTGAGAGCCGTACGATATTCGATAAGTCAGCTGATTTGTTTTACTTTTTATCGACTGTTCACATGCGCCGGGTTTTTTTGTTTGACTGAAAAATGACTGATATGATTGTTAAAACAAAATTAAAACGAGAAACTCAACAGGTGGACCAAGAATTAACTAAGAAACTCGCTGTGAAGCAGTGTAACATGTGGGACACCATTGAAGCTGAGTCTGAGGGCACCGCACACGCTTCAGATATTCTTGCGCCAAAGAAGCGATCAGTCTCCTGGATAACAACCACTGCGGGTTGTCTAAAAAAATTTAAGAAATCTGATGTTGGCATTGGTGTGGAGCCCAAAACAGAAGTCGCAAATAAAATATGGTCGGAATTGTGTTACTTGCAGGATGGTATGTACTTAAAATAAAACAACTAAACTATTCACAACTGCTTTACTAAAGAAACCAGTGATATTGCCGATTCCACAGAGGATTCCAGTGAATCCGAGCTGGACCTGGAGGCATCTCATGATACGTCCTCTGAAGTGGGACCTCTTGGGAGTAACAGTAACTCTGATGATGACCAAAAGACTGATTTTTTTCTATACACACGTGAGTACTAAACGTCCCAATCTATTTTTCTCTATTAATTTTGTTTTATTATAGAATCTAAGACTGCCTGGCGGGTGCCAATGGTACTTGAAAGAACAATCAAAAAATTTGTTTACTTTCCTAAAAATAAGAACGCTCAATCAACAAACCGTTTATTTGTGACGGGATCCATTCAAAAGATCGTCATTTTCTACAACGATGAGAAATCCGCAACCATAGAAGAGCTCACCGATGGGCATGACTGTGGAATTAAAACTCAGGAATCGACTATCCAATCCATCAACGATAAAGAAGCTGGAATTGAGCCGGATAAAGAATATAAAATACCAATTGATGATAAAGAGGCCTTGGATTTGGCCTCTCCATTCGCTATTAACGAAGCTCTACTGGAAGATCAACAAGATGCGGAGACAAAAGCACTATCGTCATCGGAAGCCGAACCACAGCTATTCAACGAGGATCTTGGTTCCTGCACCCTGAAGGATGAAAAGATTTGCGACGTAAAAGTTCTACCAGAAGCACAGCAGGACTCAGAGGCAGAGTCTCTAATCACTATTGAAGAAGTTAAAGAAGATCTGTCCCCAACTGAAACCGAACCACATGCATCGCCGGAAACAGTAGCAGTGACTGAGGATGATGAAAGTGCCATGGAAGTAGACGAGGCTAACCGATCAATGCAGCACTGCCAGGATTTCAATGTAGATCTACCTTACTGCCCCCCTGCGTTGAGCGTCTTTGAGAATAGCCTGACGTGCAACGATGTGCTGGCCGTGATCAATGAGGACATAGAGCTCTATGGCACTGCCGTGTTGACCCTGTTGGCTGGTCAGATCACAGTGAACGGCTTCAGAGCCAAAAAACGTCAAAACTTGACCATCTACTCCACCAAGGGCATCAATTGGGTGAGCATTTCTCCGAAAAAGCGTGCGAAACCAATGCATGAGAAGGTTGAATGGGACAAATTGTCTGAGAACTTTACGTGCGCACAATTGGACAACCTTTAGGGGTGCTTCAATAGTCAGGAGGATGCCCTTGTGCTCTTGCAGAGGAACACCAAGGACCAGAACATGCTCGAAACTTTAAAGCAGTACATGAGCCAGATTTTGTTCCCCCAGGTGAATGGGGCTAATGTGCCGCACTCGCAAAGCGAGATGCTGCTCAACTGCTACATCCAGAGCTCGGACAGAAAACGCACCCTTCAAGTACCTTATGAGTGGACAAAGCTGAAGATTCAGAAGACGAGCCGCCTGATGGTAACCGGTGGGAAGGGTGTCGGCAAGTCCACCCTGCTGCGATATCTGCTCAATCGGCATTTGAACGCTTTTCCACGCCTACTGTTCATTGATTTGGACATTGGCCAGCCGGAGATCTTTTTGCAGCAAACTGTCTCCTGCACTGTCATTGAAGAGCCGCTTCTGGGGCCAGGATTCCTACTGAACAAGCAGCCGGATCGTGCTCACGTCGTGGGCGACACAAACATCGTCATGTGCCACGAGCAGTATTTCGAGGCGGTGGTCCAGCTGATGAGCCACATCCAAAATAATCCCGAGTATGCCAACATGCCTTTTCTGATCAACACGATGGGCTACAACAGGGGATTTGGCCTCGAGCTGATTGCTCTGCTGGTGGACTACATCAAGCCGACGGATGTGGTGCAGATCTCGAGTACTTTACCCATGAACAACTTTAAGTCGCTACTCGACTGGTCGACCCTTTCAAAGGTCAAAGGTCCCTATGTCTACAAAAATACGGCGTTCATGGTTGAGGGTAAAAACCATAAGTACACGCTCCACGAGCTGCCCAGTGTTGTCCCACCTAGACAGCAGGGAGTCTGGCGAATGAGTCCCAGGGATATGAGATTCGCCAATCTGTTGGTCCGCCTCAGCTCCTGCCTGAGGGGCAGTGCCAAGCACCTGACTGACTGCGAGCCCCTCAGCTCATCTTTTGTGAATATTCAAGTCGTCCATTCCACAGAGGAAGACCTTGATAAGAGTAGCATTATCGCTGGAATGGAAGCCAATGTGGTTTACTTGGCCCATCTGGAAGCTCAGGATCTGCCCGTGTGCCTGGGCATAGGTAAGCAGAGTTCAACCATTTCAGTTGATTATTTCACTGATCATTTCGCGTATTCCCCATCAGGTGTCGTCCGTGCCATTGACTTTGAGAAAGAGAAGCTGTATCTCGTGCCGGCCATTCCTCTGGAGCGAATGTGCCAAGTGAATTGCCTTATATCCTGTGGAGACATCAGCCTTCCGCAAAAGTTCTTCACGGAGCCTGGGCCGCAGGTCGGCAGCAACATGCCGTTCGTCTTTCAGCAGGACGACGCCGGCTGGCTGACAAAGAGCATCAATCAGTTCTATTCGCGCACGTCTTCCATGAAAAAAGATTAATGCTAAACCAGCTACCTGTACTTTTATGAAAAGTAAAAATCCAAATAAAGCTTTATTGATATAGAGGCTAATGCGAGATATTGTGTCTGCCCTTCAGTATCCTGCGCATCAGTACACGACGTCCCTCTGGGGTGGACATGCGAGGACGTTGCGTGGACGTTGATGCGTTTCACCTCGCGGGGCTTGGGGAAGTGGCAGCGGACCTTCGGCTTGAGCACGGTCCGGTCGAAGGCATGCTTCTGGCGCACTAGGATGGTTTGTGCCGTGTTGAATGCCACCAGGCAGGTTCTAAAATAACAATAGTTATTAATGTTCCATACAAAAGAATTTTCGTTGATTTTCACCTCTGAATCAATCCCTGCAGCATGTTTTTGTTAAGTAATTTTGTATATCACTTTTTCCCCACTTGCTATGAACTTTTGAAGAAAATCGGCGCAGATCTTATATACCAAAATATACAGATCAAAAATTAACTTAGCTCACTTAAGGTCCCTCTATTTAAACAGTTGAACTACTTGAGGTAAATGGCGGAAAATATGAAAGATTTTAATAAGAAGTTAAGTAATTTTCAATAAACAGCTGTACAGCGCTGCCAGATGTTCATTCGCTAGATCTTACGGAAAGTTGGCATGGCAGCACTGATTACGATGGCAAACAGCTGACAATATAAAATACAGTCACACTGTTACAACAACTCCATTCAGCTAATCGGCCAAACTGTAAATTTTGCTCCGTTCGTTCGGTTCGTCTCCCATGTTTTCTATTGTTATACCAAAAAAAAAGTGAAAAGCAAAGAAAAACCTGCAGCATGTGAGGCCCAGAGTGCTAAGTAAATAGTCTGTGCGCCGTTATCGTAAAAAAAGCCTGCAAAAAGCGAGTAGATCTCTGCAGTGAATGTGAAAAAAAGAGTTGCAAGTGAAAATTCCAACAAAAAGCAGCAAACACACACACACACAAGACACTGCCGCACATTCAGGCCGATGTATGTGTGTCGCTCTTTGGACGCAATTTTGGTAGCAGGACAGTGGAGCTAAGGGAATCTGGGCCCCGAGTGAATGGTAGAGTGCACTTTGCGACTCTCAGACTCGACTTCCCCGAAAAACGGAGCATTTAAAATAGCACAAGAGAGGTGAGTGCACATCCATGTTCGAGTGCGTGTATCTGTGTGTGAGTGGGGAGATATTGCAGCCGCCTGCATTTATTTATATCCATTAACCAGAAATCCATAATGTGCATTGTAATTAGCTATATCTGCGTCAGGCATCGAGCCAAAACAGGAAAAAATACAAAAATCGATTTTCCTTAACTTACGAATTTTCTACGCCTCACTGGGCTCCACGGAGAGGAGAGCGCTTGGGGAGCCGGCAACACCGAAGTTGACGTTGACGTCGACGCTGGCGGCGACTACGATGCGGCACCATAAAGTATACATAAATTGAATTTCGAAACACGGAAGCGTGATGGTTGGTGGAGGAGGCTGCAACAGCAGCAGCACTGTTGTTCTTTTTCTCCCATTTGCTGGTGTTGATGATGATGATGATGGTGTGTGTTGTGTTCGTGTATGGATGCGTAAGAGAGGGCGAGAAAACTCGAAAAATCTGACCAGGACACGGTCAGCCAGAGTCCAGTAGTCATGGCCACGAGGCTTAACAAATGATTGTGGCGGCGGCGGCGGCGGAGGCCCCCTGCAAATGGAGAGTGTTTTCCCGGTCATGCGGATGCGGTGCGGCTGGGGCAGCTGTCACTTCACTTACCCACCCTTCTCCCCTCTGCTGACTTTCATGTGTCTGTCTTTTCAGCCTCTCTCCCTTCCTTTCTCTCTTTGCCTGCGACGAGAGTGTGTGTGTGTGTGTGCGTGTGTGTTTTGATAACGGCACTCAGTTTCCGCCCGCACTGATTTTGCCCGTGCCAATACCAGACACAGTGTGTCCTCGCAAACACTGACCACCAGCTGCTGGAAGGTATACCGAAAGCTTTGGTTTTTCCAGAGTATGCTTCTCTGTATTAGCACTTCATTCAATTAGCAACTTTGGTTGATTTAATTTAGCGAGTGACCACTGTACTAAATCCCGACCATTACCATTCCAGTTTTTGGCACTCTTTTGCGGATGCTGCGTACGCAAAAAGGGGGACGCTTCTATGAGTGGAGTGCCTGGAACTGGGAACTGGGACCTGGCCTTTTTATACCCGATACTCAAAATGAGTATTGGGGTATATTAGATTTGTGGTAAAAGTGGATGTGTGTAACGTCCAGAAGGAATCGTTTCCGACCCCATAAAGTATATATATTCTTGATCAGCATCAATAGCCGAGTCGATTGAGCCATGTCTGTCTGTCCGTCTGTCCGTCCGTCCGTCTGTCCGTCCGTCCGTCCGTCCGTCCGACCGTCCGTCCGTCTGTCCGTCCCCTTCAGCGCATAGTGCTCAAAGACTATAAAAGCTAGAGCAACGATGTTTTGGATCCAGACTTCTGTGATATGTCACTGCTACAAGAATATTTCAAAACTTTGCCCCGCCCACTTCCGCCCCCACAAAGGTCGAAAATCTGTGGCATCCACAATTTCGACGATACGAGAAAACTAAAAACGCAGAATTGTAGAAGATGACTATATCTTCTAGGGTGCAATATCTGAACCAGATCGTATAATTATTATAGCCAGAATCAAGAAAATAATTTCATTCTTTCTCGCTCTGTCTCTCTCTAACACACAGGTTTCATGGTCGGTTTTGCCAATTGCAAAAGATGAGTTCAAGGATCCCAGAACCCATAAGAGCTAGAGCAACCAAATTTAATATCCACACTCCTGTGATATCGGACTTTGACCGTTTTATGTCAAAATTTCGCCACACCCCCTTCCGCCCCCGCAAAGGACGAAAACCTGGGGCATCCACAAATCTCAGAGACTATTAACGCTAGAGTAACCAAATTTAGTATCCGCACTCCTGTTAGATCTCACTATAAAACGTATATCTCAAAGTATCGCCCCACCCCCTTCCGCCCCCACAAAGGACGAAAATCTGTTGCATCCACAATATTGCACATTCGAGAAAACTAAAAACGCAGAATCATAGATAATGACCATATCTATCAGATTGCTGAATCTGGATCAGATCAGATCATTTTTATAGCCAATAGAAACAAATCAATTTGCAGTGGCTACGCAGCGACCGACGTCACGCTCAGACTGATTTTCTGTCTCTCTCGCACGCACTCTTTGTCGTGTCGTTTAATATTAGCAGCGTCTGCCGGAGGAGAGCCATACTGACTTAGTATCGGGTATAATCGTAGAGTTGCGGTGTCCGCAGCAACTCACAACGTTCCCCCTCGTTTTATATTAGGAATGCATCAATCAAAGAAGAAATAACTAATGTTCATTGAGATATGACATATGCGCATAAATCACACCGAAAGAATGTTGCCCTGACGATCCTCCTTTCAATTCTAGATCCCATCGCCGGCGACGTCAATCGGAGGGTTCTGGAGCCGACGATGATGACTACGAGTATGAAGATGAGGGAGAGGATGCTATGTAAGTAATACAGACAGTCCCTGTCTTCTGTGCCTCTTCTGAGTGTCTGTCATTTTATGTTCTATCTTTGGAACAGTGAGCCAAGCACGGAAGTTCCCGCGGTGACTACGCATGCGCATCGTCATCATCATGGAGTGGTGAGTGTTCCGATTGATTACTCAATTGGTTATATGTACCTACTACATTCCCAATATTTATTTTGGTTCATTCTCTCGGTGTTTTTATTATCCGTTATCCGTTAATCCGTTTAAATGCGAATACTCCGAGGTTAATGCATTGTGGATGGTGTTGAACTATGTACGAGTATATGTATAACCAAAGACTATACAATACCAAGATGTTGCATGAGGAACAAATGCTTTTTCAATTTTCGTTTGACGCTTATTGGTACGGTCGCGCGGGGCTAGTACTTTAATTCTCTTTTACGCTACCTTCGCCTCCGAAATGCTACTCGGCTTGGTCAATGCCTCGGTCAGCGTCGAGTCGGTGTGAAAGCATGTCAGTGCTGCGTGCCGAAACCGTAGGGCAGCGTGGTCGCTGATGTCTTTGGCGCGGCACAGTGGGGACTCAGCCAAAATAGTCAAAAAATTGTATGAGTGCTTTAGATAAATTTAATGTACGCATCTAATAGAGAATTTTCCAATCGAATTTTCAAGATAGTTTTAGTTTAGGAGATATAAGCACTCAAAGTTTAACATTTTTTCAGTGTGCAAATATTTATTGAACTCATATTCACTAACTAATTTAGCAAGCTAAGACGGTCAAAGGTCCCACTGTGCCGCTCCAAAGACATCGGCGATCCGCGACCACCGCTTCGACGGTGCTGAGGCTCGAGAGTCCAGAATTATTTCGTTGCTGGTGAAGGCATTGCCGAACAGACGAAACCGATGGGCAGCGGGGTCGCGGTAGAGACGAAGTACAGGCGAAAAGGGAATTGAAACCCCGCGCGCTCCACGTGCCTTTTAGGTCCTAATGTTAGGAACCGCCATAGAACAGCTTTTTGGTCGCTCATGCAACATCTTGGTATTGTATAGTCTTTGGTATAACGCATACGAGTCGAGATTCCGTTATTATTTCCGGAAGTCACAAGTTTTTTTCTGTTCGTTTTACAACACTGCACTTTGTTAATAACAATTCGCACAGCCACAAACACACAAAAAGAAAACACTTTACATGGAACACGGATACACCTACACACATACTATAGAAACACATACATGCATACATATATCCGATATCTACCCTGCAGTACGGGTCATTAATGACTCAGCTGCTGACACGTCGATGACCGCGTCACTACCCCCGATGACATAGTTGATGACCGGCCATACGCTGAGCTGATGACATTAACATGGAGATGTCCTAGGGCATAATCGATGACATTGTCATCGAGCATTGCCGAAAAATCATGCACTTAATAAGCTATGATTTTTACCTAAAAATCATGCATTTTATAAGTGATGATTTTTTTGGCTTAAATCACGCTTATTAAATGCATGATTTTTGCCTAAAGATCATGCACATAATAAGCGATGATTTTTACCTAAAAATCATGCATTTTATAGGTGATGATTTTTACCTAAATATCATGCATTTTGTAAGTGATGATTTTTCACGAAAAATCATGCATTTAATATAAAAAAGTAATACATTCAATTGTTTATTTTTCCAATTAGTTTTATTTATTAAAAATTATTATTAATTATTGTCTAAGGATGCCAGAGCTTTGTATTTTTTGTCCCTTGCGCCCTTTTGAAAATAGCTATTCTTAATATTGTGAATAGCCTTCCGAATCACTTTTTCTGCTGGCTCGTGGGGTATTTTCATCTTCACCGCCGCTGAAATAATATGGATATATTATATATACATATGTACAATTACTATTAATTTGGTTCAATTGTATAAAAAGAATTTGTTCGATTTTTAAAACGGTTGTTTGTTTCAACAAAAACAACAATGTTCACTGTAGGTCAGCGGTGGGCTGTTCATTTCCTCCAACAACAAAAACAAAACACGCGCAAAAAAAATGTACATGCTCGAGCCAAGCCGCACAAATAAGGGTTACTTTTTGTTGCTTTTCTTTTGTTGTTTGTTTTGCTGCTGGACTGCTCAAAAATTGAAATTTCGTGCCCACCGCAGATTATAACAAATTAATTCGCTAATACGGATTTATATTCTATTTCTTTATTCTTCTTTTATTCCCGAGCATAAGAGAAGAATAAAGAAATATAATGTGAATGCAGCGAAACATTAATATAATTTGAACACAGTTTTTTCATAAATTTAACTTTTTATACAATTGAGATTTTTTTTATTTAACACGCGTACAACACATATTATTAATTATTTAAAAACTGCACTTACCTGATAATAATAATAATCACAGATTACTTATTTTCATTTATTAAAACTCCGTGTGACGATTGCAAATAGCAAAGAACAAAGCAAAAGAGTTCTGTCGACGCAGTCGCAAAGAAGACGAAAAGATAAAACGAAGTTCTCTGCTACTGCGCACGGTCGGCAGAACCGAATTACGTTCGGCACGCGCGGAAAAGAAAGAAACAAAAGAAAAAACAAAGGGTTCGATTTGGCTGGCGTCAACGCCTCGATGACATTGTAGATGGCATTCGTCATCGCTCACTGCTGGTACTGCAGGGTATATACATATTTACACTATAAATAACTGTAATTCATCATATGGTGTATACGTTTTTTCTTCTCTTTTGCCATTTCTTTCTCGCTCTATCTCTCTCTGTCTATATATCGCTCTCATTGTGTTCTCTCGTTCTCTCACTTGTTTGATGAATGTTTAAACTGAAATCGATATCGATATCGCCATCGAAATCCAAATACTAATCGTAACTAACAATCGAATCATCGACTAACCCAAGTCGGAGGGGGATTCTGCCTCTGCGTCTGTCACGCCCTCGGTGGCCAGTGTGGAGGAGGAGATCGAGGAGAGCGTCTCCAAGCTGGAGTCCGTGATAAGCAAGACTATTGAGAATACGAAGAACATCAAGGAGCTGGTCCCAGTGCTCGGGCCATCGTCCGTCGATGAGGGTGGTGCTGGTGCTGACGATGATGATGATGTAGAGGATTTGGAACTCCAGCACTTGGGCGCCGCTGCAGGGAAATTCCAGGAAAATGATGTGGACACCACCACAGCGGCTGCCGCAACAGCCACAACTGGGATGCCTGGCTCTGCCACGGACATGGTAAAGTCCAGTTACATGGAGGAGGAAGCAGGGAATCAGGTGGATGCCGTTGCCGTCGTAGATGTGGATACTGTTGCCACATTCAGCACCGCTGATAACGCCACACCCCCACCCATATCGCCCCCACCCCACCACAGCACAGCAGCAGCAGCAGCAATAGCAAGCAGAAGCCATTCTCACCCTATGATGCCACCTCCTCAGTGTCAGTGTCCTCCTCCTCTGTTGTGCCATCAATCGAAGCTGTTGAAACGTCTTCGTTGCCATCCATGTCCACCTCTACATCGGCCACAGGGACCTGCTCACCCTCATCCTCAACCTCAAACTCATCCCCATCCTCTCACATTGTTGCCATCACAGACATTGTATTAGACAACAACAACCATAAAAACAACAACAATACTCTAACAACTTCATCATCATCTGCATCATCATCATCTGCAACAACAACAACTACAACAATCACACCAACAGCAACAATGTCAACTACAACAACAGCAACAACAACACTGTCTGAAATGTCGCCAAAGGTAAATGTTGTCGCTTTTGTGTGATCGCGCCCGTGATTGTGTGTGTTGTCTCTCTTGTCTACTGTCTCTTGTCGTTGTCACATCTAAGCTGTTGTCCTCCCTCCCCCTCTTTATGTGAGTGTGTGTGTGTCTCCTCCAAACAGCCAGGAGTTAGCTTAGTTCTGTCTCTCTCTCTCTGCCTCTCCATCTCTTAATCTGTAACTCTCTTGTTTTTCTTTTATATTGATATCGTATTTTTATTGCCTTTTGTCCTGTGTAAAACGAGAGTTGAACTTCATAAAAATGGCTTAACAACATCCCTGTTGCAGTCAGAAAAGACTTTTAGTGGAGTTGTGTTTGTACATAAATGTTAGCAAACTAGATAAAGAAGTGTATGTAGATATAGTTAATATATATGTATTTATAAATTGTACATATGTATATATATGCTTTTAGCTGCAGCTTAATTTGCGTGTTGACAGTTAGTGTTTGTAAACGATCCTCGAGCTTTAAATGAGAGCTGCAATTAGTGTTGGAAAACTATTTCCCAAGGATGGGCACTGGTTCTTCGGCAGTTTATTCGGTGGGATACTTTTTATACCCGATACTCAAAATGAGTATTGGGGTATATTAGATTTGTGGTAAAAGTGGATGTGTGTAACGTCCAGAAGGAATCGTTTCCGACCCCATAAAGTATATATATTCTTGATCAGCATCAATAGCCGAGTCGATTGAGCCATGTCTGTCTGTTATTCTATTCTATTCCTGGTGTACTTTGTATTGAGGGCACCATACACAGGAGCCGTATTCTAAGATCGGACGAACAAGCGAGGTATAGAGAGTCTTTGTTATATAGGGGTCGTCAAATTCCTTTGACCACCTTTTTATAAACCCAAGCACGCCCATGGCCTTATTTACCATGGTAGAAATGTGTTCGGAAAACTTTAACTTGGGGTCTAACATAACACCCAGATCATCCACCAGGGTAATTCTCTCAAGAGAACCACCAAATAGGGTGTAGGGAGCCAACAAAGGGCTAGAACGATGAAATGTCATTAATTTGCATTTCGAGGCATTAAGGTGTAACAAGTTTGCACAACACCATGACTGAAAGTTATTGAGATCGGATTGCAAGCGAGAATGAAATGAAATGTCCTTGTACTGGACACAGAGTTTAACATCATCCGCATACATAAGTACTCGAGAGTATGTTAATACTGAAGGTAAGTCATTAATAAAGAGTGTGAAGAGTAAGGGGCCTAGATGGCTGCCTTGTGGTACTCCCGAAGAAACCTTTACTGGTAAAGAGAGGGAGTTTTTAAAGAGGACTCTTTGAGACCTAGAACAAAGATAGCTAGAAATCCATCTCAGGAGGTTGGGCGGAAACCCTAAATGGTCAAGTTTATGCGCTAAAAGGGAATGGTTTACAGAGTCGAATGCTTTACTAAAGTCGGTGTAAATAACATCCGTCTGTAAGTTACATTGAAAGCCTTTAATAATGAAAGAGTTAAACTCTAACAAGTTCGTGGTGGTTGATCGCCGCCTTATAAATCCATGCTGACTTGGAGATATAAGTGACTTGCAGAGATGTTGCAAGTGCGGAGTTAAAACCCTCTCAAACATTTTAGGAATAGCGGATAACTTTGCTATACCTCTATAATTTTTTGCATCAGACTTGCTACCTTTTTTATGGAGAGGAATTATAAACGATTCCTTTCAGATCGGGGGAAGCAAGAAGAATCAATGGATAGGGTGAATAGTTTAAGCAAAGGTCCACACAGAGCCTCGGCGCAGTACCTGAGTACACAACCTGGAACCCCGTCTGGACCCGGTGAAAACACCGGCTTAACTAGTCGAAGATCATGAAGTAGGGAACATTCATTTAACAAGGGACTGAAAATGCCGTTCGACCTCGGTAAACCGTATGGGTACGGATGACCAGAGTAGCTTTCCTCAGAATAGGTGGTTTGGAAGAATTGGGCAAAAAGATCGGCAATTGCCTGATCATTATTTGCCGACGTATTACAAAATGATAGCGAGGATGGGTGTGCGGACGTTCTACGCTTACTGTTTACGAAGCTGTAAAACTTTTTAGGGTCCTGAGAAAAACGTATCCTGCATCGAGATAGGTAGTTCTTATAGCATTGAGCATTAAGAACTGAAAAGTTTGACCGAGCTAATACATAGCGAGAGTGAGAAGTAGGAGAACCCACTTCTTGAAATTTTTTATAAAGTCTTGATTTTAAGTTTTTTAGACTGGATAACTCTTTGGTAAACCAAGGGGGTTTTCCAGATCTAGTCGGACAAGAAAGCGGGACACAAGAATCGAAAAATGTGCCAAGAGCATTGTAAAAAATGTTTGTTCCTTTTTGGAATTGGTTTCGCCTCCTCCACTACACTCCACTCCACTCCATGGCACTTGACGCTTTCGATGCTAAGTGTTACCGATATCGTGGTGTATCCCACTACGGGAAGGGGCGCAAGAGCACGGAGCAACGTCTTTAAGCCAAATTGTCAAATTGCCAAATTGTTGGCAATGGTGTTGGCCGGCACTTGGCTTGATTGGCTTCTCCGCCAGCTGCTGGTCACGTAATTAGCGCCATAGGCAAAGGGACTCTAAACAGGAGTCGCAACTGCGGTGAGGAAAATGCGTCACATAGTCGTTCAATATTTTTGTCGTTTGCATTTAGCACTACGATTTTGATTTTGATTTCGATTTTAATTAAACTTTTCCATGACGCACTTATTAATCAAAGGCACTAATCCGCAGAGATCCGACAGCTGAGTCTTTTACGCACCGGATGGAATCACAGGATTGTGACATTTGGGTTGGGTAAACGTAAATTTCAATGGGAATGGAGCGAAGGAGTGGCGGAGCGGGGCAACACGGAAGCCGGCAGACAGGTAGACAGGTCGAGTCGTAAAGCTGATCGGTTAATTGTCGTCGCATAGCGATGAGTGAGATATATCTAATAAACCGAATCGGAACCAATTTGAAGATAATTATGTGCGCGAGCTGCTCAACTTATGCAAATCTCCGTTTGATGACGCATTAATTTTCAGCTGCGTCTTCGGTCTTCGGCTTTACGCTTGGGCTTGGAAAATTGTCAACACACAAGTTGCGGGGCTCGAAGCGAGTTGTAGGCACGAGAAAATTGACTTTCATGCTTGAGGAGACTGAAGGTCGAGTGGGTCTTGAAATGGTAATGAGCTCCGCTTCACTGAATTGGCCTGCCCTGGCCTGGCCTGGGTGGGAGCCGTTGCCGTTGCCGATGCCGATGCCGGAGACAAACAGAGCTGATTATTGGAGGAGGTCGCCCTTACCCTCACACCGCACCATGCCACACGTGATTAGAACCCGATCAAGAATCAAGAATCCATCTACGCTTACGCTTAGAGCCTCGATGCTGAACCCGATTGACAAGGCAAGTCTTGGTCCCGTGTCAATGGCCAAGCGGTTGGGGGCCGCCGCCTGCCAAAATAAAGCAAATGCCATCGGATTTATACAATTGGAAATCATTTAGCGAAATTGCCCATCAACACCTATCAACATCAATCTATCCAGAGACCCAAAACCCCACCACGGATCCAAAGTCTGACTCTGCCTACCTTTCTTTTCCTCTCCTCTCCGTTTGTTTGTCTGGGTTTGGGTATTTTTAGACGGGGAGCACAGAGATCTCTGCCTGGCACAACGAATTTCATTTCATTTAATTAGTTTCTTGAGCCGAAAGCCGGTTTGGAACGCAATAAGACAAATGGCTGGCGATAAGCGGTCTCCAGAGGCCGACGTCAACAAATGTCAGAGAGTGAAAAACAATATTAAATTGGTACTCGTCTTATCAAAAGACATTTGCGGGATTTGGATTATTCGGTATTATTTGGTTCTACCCTGATTACAGGCGACATTCCAGAGAGGCTCTCTAAGCGATCGCCAAGTGAATCATTGGAATCCCTTGAATTACTCGGAAATGCACTCGTTCTAATTGAGATGTGGGTTCAACACCGCCGTGAAGGATTCCGTGGAGGAGTGGGAATCAGAGTCGGCAAAGTGCTAATCAGCTTTGACTGGGATGCGCTTTCTGCGGGGCATTGATTCACGATTGATTCATTCTCGACATTCCCACAGGCGACAAAAAGTGAGAAAGGGCACGTTTCTATTTAACCAGACCTAAACAGAGAGGAGCACTTCTCACATTGGACTGGGACCCAGTCACACGTCATCTGTGGATATAGGTGGACTAATTATCACTAGGTTCGTCACACGCCTGATCTGATTTCAGTGCTTGGTGTTTTCTTCGATTAAGCCTTAATTTGATTTTGTTTGGGCAAAGACCATCATGGAAATTTTGACAGGTCTAATTAGTAAACGGATGTTATTGGGTGTGTTAAATATGATGAATCTAATGGCATCAATTAAATTCCATTCACTTTTCGTTCTGGTCGCTTCAATACAGTGTTTTCTCAGTTTCAAATATCGCGCCAAATGATACTAGCGGATGGCTTGTGGCGCCCCCTAGATAGCTGTGATAGTTTTCCGATAGTGACTCAACCAATTGGCTTGAATGCGCATTGCAGGATGTTTTAGCACGAGGATACATTTGGATGCATTATAGACTATAATTTATAGTTCATTCTATTTTGTTACCTCTCTAGGCCATATACCTTGCCATGTTGGGAGATTAGTAGTCCATTGTAGATCAGTATTAAAACAGGGAACAGGGTGACCGTTTACGGTATTTTTAATACTTTTTGGTATTTTTTTAGGTCAAAATTGAACCGACTGCATATCGGTATATAATGGTTAATTTCATCAATCTATTATTTTTAATTTTAAACGGTATACAGAAATCCAATTAAAGCAAGTATTTAGAATAGGCCAGTCAAGTAGAAAATAAATTCATTAATGGCATAAAATTATGTGGGTTGAGCTAAATGTTCGATTTAGCTGAGAATATTCGACGGAAGATAAAAAACGAGGAATATGATACATTTTCGGTATTTTTTAGAGTGAGACCGTATATTTTATTGGGACTTGCTCTCTTTTTTTTGGGACTTACTCTCTATTTTGTGGTGGGACATTTTCTCAAATTGAGGGAATTTTTCCGGGATACAATGTCCTTTTCAGCTCAACAATGTCCCTTGCATTCCATCCCCACTTACGTTTTCATACGTTTTATGTTGCTGGCAACATTAATTTGTAAGGGCCAGACTCATGTGCCGTGAAATCGAGCAGCACTGTTCCACAACATTGCGCGGATTGAGCAACATTTTGCATACCCTGGGAAATGGATGTTCAAGAACCGAAAAAATGTTTGTCATCTAATGCACCAATAAAGGCCAAAACTAGTCAGTTTCTGTTTTAAAGGTATTTCAACGATATTTTGCAGGTTTTGGTCTTCTTACAGAAACCAAGCATGGGTATCGGGATCGAGATATATTTACAAGACCCTAATCATTTGCATTAAAATGTCCAAAACATAACAATCTGAGATCATTTCTATATTAATTGCGTCTTGAAACAGCTTGGAAAAACAGTTTCTTCGTATATTTCAACGAAATAGGGTATACCTGTGCCCACACTCCGGTTGACTGACATTTCACACTCACTTACGTTGCCACTGTTTTTTTGTTGACCCTTTTTGCTTAAACCTTGTTTTATACACTATACAATAAAAGTCAGGGTACTTAAAAGTAGTCAATCAGGTAAAAAATGTATTCGTTAATAGCCTGAAATTATATGGGCAAAGCTAAACGTTTTAGTTAGTCAACATTATTCAACGGAATAAAGAAATTGAGCAATTGGAACGATTTTTCTCTTACGTTTTATTAGTTTCATTTGTTTGACCATTTTCGCTAAAACCTTTTTTTACACAAAATGCAATAAAAGCAAGGACTAAAAACTAACCAACCTTGAAGAAAATAGATTCATTAATCGGATAAAATGATGTGGGCATGACTAAATTATCTATATAGCTAGTAATATTCCATGGAATATCAAAAACGAGGAATATGTAAAATATAACTTGATTTCGTCAGTATATTTACGGTATATTTTTAAAATGAGATGCCATATTTCTGAGAGCCGTACGATATTCGATAAGTCAGCTGATTTGTTTTACTTTTTATCGACTGTTCACATGCGCCGGGTTTTTTCGTTTGACTGTAAAATGACTGATATGTTTGTTAAAACAAAATTAAAACGAGAAGCCCAAAACAGAAGTCGCAAATAAAATATGGTCGGAATTGCGTTACTTGCAGGATGGTATGTACTTAAAATAAAGCAACTAAACTATTCACAACTGCTTTACTAAAGAAACCAGTGATATTGCCGATTCCACAGAGGATTCCAGTGAATCCGAGCTGGACCTGGAGGCATCTCATGATACGTCCTCTGAAGCGGGACCTCTTGGGAGTAACAGTAACTCTGATGATGACCAAAAGACTGATTTTTTTCTATACACACGTGAGTACTAAACGTCCCAATCTATTTTTCTCTATTAATTTTGTTTTATTATAGAATCTAAGACTGCCTGGCGGGTGCCAATGGTACTTGAAAGAACAATACAAAAATTTGTTTACTTTCCTAAAAATAAGAACGCTCAATCAACAAACCGTTTATTTGTGACGGGATCCATTCAAAAGATCGTCATTTTCTACAACGATGAGAAATCCGCAACCATAGAAGAGCTCACCGATGGGCATGACTGTGGAATTAAAACTCAGGAATCGACTATCCAATCCATCAACGATAAAGAAGCTGGAATTGAGCCGGATAAAGAATATAAAATACCAATTGATGATAAAGATGCCTTGATCTACCTTACTGCCCCCCAGCGTTGAGCGTCTTTGAGAATAGCCTGACGTGCAACGATGTGCTGGCCGTGATCAAAGAGGACATAGAGCTCTATGGCACTGCCGTGTTGACCCTGTTGGCTGGTCAGATCACAGTGAACGGCTTCAGAGCCAAAAAACGTCAAAACTTGACCATCTACTCCACCAAGGGCATCAATTGGGTGAGCATTTCTCCGAAAAAGCGTGCGAAACCAATGCAAGAGAAGGTTGAATGGGACAAATTGTCTGAGAACTTTACGTGCGCACAATTGGACAACCTTCAGGGGTGCGTCAGGAGGATGCCCTTGTGCTCTTGCAGAGGAACACCAAGGACCAGAACATGCTCGAAACTTTAAAGCAGTACATGAGCCAGATTTTGTTCCCCCAGGTGAATGGGGCTAATGTGCCGCACTCGCAAAGCGAGATGCTGCTCAACTGCTACATCCAGAGCTCGGACAGAAAACGCACCCTTCAAGTACCTTATGAGTGGACAAAGCTGAAGATTCAGAAGACGAGCCGCCTGATGGTAACCGGTGGGAAGGGTGTCGGCAAGTCCACCCTGCTGCGATATCTGCTCAATCGGCATTTGAACGCTTTTCCACGCCTACTGTTCATTGATTTGGACATTGGCCAGCCGGAGATCTTTTTGCAGCAAACTGTCTCCTGCACTGTCATTGAAGAGCCGCTTCTGGGGCCAGGATTCCTACTGAACAAGCAGCCGGATCGGGCTCACGTCGTGGGCGACACAAACATCGTCATGTGCCACGAGCAGTATTTCGAGGCGGTGGTCCAGCTGATGAGCCACATCCAAAATAATCCCGAGTATGCCAACATGCCTTTTCTGATCAACACGATGGGCTACAACAGGGGATTTGGCCTCGAGCTGATGGCTCTGCTGGTGGACTACATCAAGCCGACGGATGTGGTGCAGATCTCGAGTACTTTACCCATGAACAACTTTAAGTCGCTACTCGACTGGTCGACCCTTTCAAAGGTCAAAGGTCCCTATGTCTACAAAAATACGGCGTTCCTGGTTGAGGGTAAAAACCATAAGTACACGCTCCACGAGCTGCCCAGTGTTGTCCCACCTAGATGATATGTCACTGCTACAAGAATATTTCAAAACTTTGCCCCGCCCACTTCCGCCCCACAAACGGCGAAAATCTGTGGCATCCACAATTTCGACGATACGAGAAAACTAAAAACGCAGAATCGTAGAAGATGACTATATCTTCTAGGGTGCAATATCTGAACCATATCGTATAATTATTATAGCCAGAATCAAGAAAACAATTTCATTCTTTCTCGCTCTGTCTCTCTCTAACACACAGGTTTCATGGTCGGTTTTGCCAATTGCAAAATATGAGTTCAAGGATCTCAGAACCTATAAGAGCCAGAGCAACCAAATTTGGTATCCACACTCCTGTGATATCGGACCTTGACCGTTTCGTGTCCAAATTTCGCCACACCCCCTTCCGCCCCCGCAAAGGACGAAAATCTGGGGCATCCACAAATCTCAGAGACTATTAAGGCTAGAGTAACCAAATTTGGTATCCGCACTTATGTTAGATCTCACTACAAAACGTATATCTCAGAATTTCGCCCCACCCCCTTCCGCCCCCACAAAGGACGAAAATCTGTTGCATCCACAATATTGCACATTCGAGAAAACTAAAAACGCAGAATCATAGATAATGACCATATCTATCAGATTGCTGAATCTGGATCAGATCAGATCATTTTTATAGCCAATAGGAACAAATCAATTTGCAGTGGCTACGCAGCGACCGACGTCACGCTCAGACTGATTTTCTGTCTCTCTCGCACGCACTCTTTGTCGTGTCGTTTAATATTAGCAGCGTCTGCCGGAGGAGAGCCATACTGACTTAGTATCGGGGATAATCGTAGAGTTATATGTTATATGTTATATGTACCTACTACATTCCCAATATTTATTTTGGTTCATTCTCTCGGTGTTTTTATTATCCGTTATCCGTTAATCCGTTTAAATGCGAATACTCCGAGGTTAATGCATTGTGGATGGTGTTGAACTATGTACGAGTATATGTATAACCAAAGACTATACAATACCAAAATGTTGCATGAGGAACAAATGCTTTTTCAATTTTCGTTTGACGCTTATTGGTACGGTCGCGCGGGGCTAGTACTTCAATTCTCTTTTACGCTACCTTCGCCTCCGAAGTGCTACTCGGCTTCGTCAATGCCTCGGTCAGCACGAGCTCGAGCCAACCCAGAAATATGCTTGTAGTTGTGTATATGTGTGTATGTCCTAGGTCGGAAAGGCCATAAACCGGTTTCGCCCGCAGCATATACGGCTTTTAGCTTCACACACATGCGCACTGAAAGCATGTCAGTGGCTGCGTGCCGAAACCGTAGGGCAGCGTGGTCGCTGATGTCTTTGGCGCGGCACAGTGGGGACTCAGCCGAAATAGTCAAAAAATTGTATGAGTGCTTTAGATAAATTTAATGTACGCATCTAATAGAGAATTTTCCAATCGAATTTTCAAGATAGTTTTAGTTTAGGAGATATAAGCACTCAAAGTTTAACATTTTTTCAGTGTGCAAATATTTATTGAACTCATATTCACTAACTAATTTAGCAAGCTAAGACGGTCAAAGGTCCCACTGTGCCGCTCCAAAGACATCGGCGATCCGCGACCACCGCTTCGACGGTGCTGAGGCTCGAGAGTCCAGAATTATTTCGTTGCTGGTGAAGGCATTGCCGAACAGACGAAACCGATGGGCAGCGTACAGGCGAAAAGGGAATTGAAACCCCGCGCGCTCCACGTGCCTTTTAGGTCCTAATGTTAGGAACCGCCATAGAACAGCTTTTTGGTCGCTCATGCAACATCTTGGTATTGTATAGTCTTTGGTACAACGCATACGAGTCGAGATTCCGTTATTATTTCCGGAAGTCACAAGTTGTTTTCTGTTCGTTTTACAACACTGCACTTTGTTAATAACAATTCGCACAGCCACAAACACACCAAAAGAAAACACTTTATATGGAACACGGATACACCTACACACATACTATAGAAACACATACATGCATACATATATCCGATATCTACCCTGCAGTACGGGTCATTAATGACTCAGCTGCTGACACGTCGATGACCGCGTCACTACCCCCGATGACATAGTTGATGACCGGCCATACGCTGAGCTGATGACATTAACATGGAGATGTCCTAGGGCATAATCGATGACATTGTCATCGAGCATTGCCGAAAAATCATGCACTTAATAAGCGATGATTTTTACCTAAAAATCATGCATTTTATAAGTGATGATTTTTTGGCTTAAATCACGCTTATTAAATGCATGATTTTTGCCTAAAGATCATGCACATAATAAGCGATGATTTTTACCTAAAAATCATGCATTTTATAGGTGATGATTTTTACCTAAATATCATGCATTTTGTAAGTGATGATTTTTCACGAAAAATCATGCATTTAATATAAAAAAGTAATACATTCAATTGTTTATTTTTCCAATTAGTTTTATTTATTAAAAATTATTATTAATTATTGTCTAAGGATGCCAGAGCTTTGTATTTTTTGTCCCTTGCGCCCTTTTGAAAATAGCTATTCTTAATATTGTGAATAGCCTTCCGAATCACTTTTTCTGCTGGCTCGTGGGGTATTTTCATCTTCACCGCCGCTGAAATAATATGGATATATTATATACATATATGTACAATTACTATTAATTTGGTTCAATTGTATAAAAAGAATTTGTTCGATTTTTAAAACGGTTGTTTGTTTCAACAAAAACAACAATGTTCACTGTAGGTCAGCGGTGGGCTGTTCATTTCCTCCAACAACAAAAACAAAACACGCGCAAAAAAAATGCTCGAGCCAAGCCGCACAAATAAGGGTTACTTTTTGTTGCTTTTCTTTTGTTGTTTGTTTTGCTGCTGGACTGCTCAAAAATTGCAATTTCGTGCCCACCGCAGATTATAACAAATTAATTCGCTAATACGGATTTATATTCTATTTCTTTATTCTTCTTTTATTCCCGAGAATAAGAGAAGAATAAAGAAATATAATGTGAATGCAGCGAAACATTAATATAATTTGAACACAGTTTTTTCATAAATTTAACTTTTTATACAATTGAGATTTTTTTTATTTAACACGCGTACAACACATATTATTAATTATTTAAAAACTGCACTTACCTGATAATAATAATAATCACAGATTACTTATTTTCACTTATTAAAACTCCGTGTGACGATTGCAAATAACAAAGAACAAAGCAAAAGAGTTCTGTCGACGCAGTCGCAAAGAAGACGAAAAGATAAAACGAAGTTCTCTGCTACTGCGCACGGTCGGCAGAACCGAATTACGTTCGGCACGCGCGGAAAAGAAAGAAACAAAAGAAAAAACAAAGGGTTCGATTTGGCTGGCGTCAACGCCTCGATGACATTGTAGATGGCATTCGTCATCGCTCACTGCTGGTACTGCAGGGTATTTACATATTTACACTATAAATAACTGTAATTCATCATATGGTGTATACGTTTTTTCTTCTCTTTTGCCATTTCTTTCTCGCTCTATCTCTCTCTGTCTATATATCGCTCTCATTGTGTTCTCTCGTTCTCTCACTTGTTTGATGAATGTTTAAACTGAAATCGATATCGCCATCGAAATCCAAATACTAATCGTAACTAACAATCGAATCATCGACTAACCCAAGTCGGAGGGGGATTCTGCCTCTGCGTCTGCCACGCCCTCGGTGGCCAGTGTGGAGGAGGAGATCGAGGAGAGCGTCTCCAAGCTGGAGTCCGTGATAAGCAAGACTATTGAGAATACGAAGAACATCAAGGAGCTGGTCCCAGTGCTCGAGCCATCGTCCGTCGATGAGGGTGGTGCTGGTGCTGACGATGATGATGATGTAGAGGATGTGGAACTCCAGCAATTGGGCGCCGCTGCAGGGAAATTCCAGGAAAATGATGTGGACACCACCACAGCGGCTGCCGCAACAGCCACAACTGGGATGCCTGGCTCTGCCACGGACATGGTAAAGTCCAGTTACATGGAGGAGGAAGCAGGGAATCAGGTGGATGCCGTTGCCGTGGATACTGTTACCACATTCAGCACCGCTGATAACACCACACCCCCACCCATATCGCCCCCCACCCCACCACAGCACAGCAGCAGCAATAGCAAGCAGAAGCCATTCTCACCCTATGATGCCACCTCCTCAGTGTCAGTGTCCTCCTCCTCTGTTGTGCCATCAATCGAAGCTGTTGAAACGTCTTCGTTGCCATCCATGTCCACCTCTACATCGGCCACAGGGACCTGCTCACCCTCATCCTCACCCTCAAACTCATCCCCATCCTCTCACATTGTTGCCATCACAGACATTGTATTAGACAACAACAACCATAAAAACAACAACAATACTCTAACAACTCCATCATCATCTGCATCATCATCATCTGCAACAACAACAACTAAAACAATCACACCAACAGCAACAATGTCAACTACAACAACAGCAACAACAACACTGTCTGAAATGTCGCCAAAGGTAAATGATGTCGCTTTTGTGTGAACGCGCCCGTGATTGTGTGTGTTGTCTCTCTTGTCTACTGTCTCTTGTCGTTGTCACATCTAAGCTGTTGTCCTCCCTCCCCCTCTTTATGTGAGTGTGTGTGTCTCCTCCAAACAGCCAGGAGCTAGCTTAGTTCTGTCTCTCTCTCTCTGCCTCTCCATCTCTTAATCTGTAACTCTCTTGTTTTTCTTTTATATTGATATTGCATTTTTATTGCCTTTTGTCCTGTGTAAGACGAGAGTTGAACTTCATAAAAATGGCTTAACAACATCCCTGTTGCAGTCAGAAAAAACTTTTAGTGGAGTTGTGTTTGTACATAAATGTTAGCAAACTAGATAAAGAAGTGTATGTAGATATAGTTAATATATATGTATTTATAAATTGTACATATGTATATATATGCTTTTAGCTGCACCTTAATTTGCGTGTTGACAGTTAGTGTTTGTAAACGATCCTCGAGCTTTAAATGAGAGCTGCAATTAGTGTTGGAAAACTATTGCTGCAACAATATTTCAAAACTTTGCCCCGCCCACTTCCGCCCCACAAACGGCGAAAATCTGTGGCATCCACAATTTCGACGATACGAGAAAACTAAAAACGCAGAATCGTAGAAGATGACTATATCTTCTAGGGTGCAATATCTGAACCATATCGTATAATTATTATAGCCAGAATCAAGAAAACAATTTCATTCTTTCTCGCTCTGTCTCTCTCTAACACACATGTTTCATGGTCGGTTTTGCCAATTGCAAAATATGAGTTCAAGGATCTCAGAACCTATAAGAGCCAGAGCAACCAAATTTGGTATCCACACTCCTGTGATATCGGACCTTGACCGTTTCGTGTCCAAATTTCGCCACAGCCCCTTCCGCCCCCGCAAAGGACGAAAATCTGGGGCATCCACAAATCTCAGAGACTATTAAGGCTAGAGTAACCAAATTTGGTATCCGCACTTCTGTTAGATCTCACTACAAAACGTATATCTCAGAATTTCGCCCCACCCCCTTTCGCCCCCACAAAGGACGAAAATCTGTTGCATCCACAATATTGCACATTCGAGAAAACTAAAAACGCAGAATCATAGATAATGACCATATCTATCAGATTGCTGAATCTGGATCAGATCAGATCATTTTTATAGCCAATAGGAACAAATCAATTTGCAGTGGCTACGCAGCGACCGACGTCACGCTCAGACTGATTTTCTGTCTCTCTCGCACGCACTCTTTGTCGTGTCGTTTAATATTAGCAGCGTCTGCCGGAGGAGAGCCATACTGACTTAGTATCGGGTATAATCGTAGCGTTGCGGTGTCCGCAGCAACTCACAACGTTCCCCCTCGTTTTATATTAGGAATGCATCAATCAAAGAAGAAATAACTAATGTTCATTGAGATATGACATATGCGCATAAATCACACCGAAAGAATGTTGCCCTGACGATCCTCCTTTCAATTCTAGATCCCATCGCCGGCGACGTCAATCGGAGGGTTCTGGAGCCGACGATGATGACTACGAGTATGAAGATGAGGGAGAGGATGCTATGTAAGTAATACAGACAGTCCATGTCTTCTGTGCCTCTTCTGAGTGTCTGTCATTTTATGTTCTATCTTTGGAACAGTGAGCCAAGCACGGAAGTTCCCGCGGTGACTACGCATGCGCATCGTCATCATCATGGAGTGGAGAGTGTTCCGATTGATTACTCAATTGGTTATATGTACCTACTACATTCCCAATATTTATTTTGGTTCATTCTCGGTGTTTTTATTATCCGTTATCCGTTAATCCGTTTAAATGCGAATACTCCGAGGTTAATGCATTGTGGATGGTGTTGAACTATGTACGAGTATATGTATAACCAAAGACTATACAATACCAAAATGTTGCATGAGGAACAAATGCTTTTTCAATTTTCGTTTGACGCTTCTTGGTACGGTCGCGCGGGGCTAGTACTTCAATTCTCTTTTACGCTACCTTCGCCTCCGAAATGCTACTCGGCTTCGTCAATGCCTCGGTCAGCGTCGAGTCGGTGTGAAAGCATGTCAGTGCTGCGTGCCGAAACCGTAGGGCAGCGTGGTCGCTGATGTCTTTGGCGCGGCACAGTGGGGACTCAGCCAAAATAGTCAAAAAATTGTATGAGTGCTTTAGATAAATTTAATGTACGCATCTAATAGAGAATTTTCCAATCGAATTTTCAAGATAGTTTTAGTTTAGGAGATATAAGCACTCAAAGTTTAACATTTTTTCAGTGTGCAAATATTTATTGAACTCATATTCACTAACTAATTTAGCAAGCTGAGACGGTCAAAGGTCCCACTGTGCCGCTCCAAAGACATCGGCGATCAGCGACCACCGCTTCGACGGTGCTGAGGCTCGAGAGTCCAGAATTATTTCGTTGCTGGTGAAGGCATTGCCGAACAGACGAAACCGATGGGCAGCGGGGTCGCGGTAGAGACGAAGTACAGGCGAAAAGGGAATTGAAACCCCGCGCGCTCCACGTGCCTTTTAGGTCCTAATGTTAGGAACCGCCATAGAACAGCTTTTTGGTCGCTCATGCAACATCTTGGTATTGTATAGTCTTTGGTACAACGCATACGAGTCGAGATTCCGTTATTATTTCCGGAAGTCACAAGTTGTTTTCTGTTCGTTTTACAACACTGCACTTTGTTAATAACAATTCGCACAGCCACAAACACACCAAAAGAAAACACTTTACATGGAACACGGATACACCTACACACATACTATAGAAACACATACATGCATACATATATCCGATATCTACCCTGCAGTACGGGTCATTAATGACTCAGCTGCTGACACGTCGATGACCGCGTCACTACCCCGATGACATAGTTGATGACCGGCCATACGCTGAGCTGATGACATTAACATGGAGATGTCCTAGGGCATAATCGATGACATTGTCATCGAGCATTGCCGAAAAATCATGCACTTAATAAGCGATGATTTTTACCTAAAAATCATGCATTTTATAAGTGATGATTTTTTGGCTTAAATCACGCTTATTAAATGCATGATTTTTGCCTAAAGATCATGCACATAATAAGCGATGATTTTTACCTAAAAATCATGCATTTTATAGGTGATGATTTTTACCTAAATATCATGCATTTTGTAAGTGATGATTTTTCACGAAAAATCATGCATTTAATATAAAAAAGTAATACATTCAATTGTTTATTTTTCCAATTAGTTTTATTTATTAAAAATTATTATTAATTATTGTCTAAGGATGCCAGAGCTTTGTATTTTTTGTCCCTTGCGCCCTTTTGAAAATAGCTATTCTTAATATTGTGAATAGCCTTCCGAATCACTTTTTCTGCTGGCTCGTGGGGTATTTTCATCTTCACCGCCGCTGAAATAATATGGATATATTATATACATATATGTACAATTACTATTAATTTGGTTCAATTGTATAAAAAGAATTTGTTCGATTTTTAAAACGGTTGTTTGTTTCAACAAAAACAACAATGTTCACTGTAGGTCAGCGGTGGGCTGTTCATTTCCTCCAACAACAAAAACAAAACACGCGCAAAAAAAATGCTCGAGCCAAGCCGCACAAATAAGGGTTACTTTTTGTTGCTTTTCTTTTGTTGTTTGTTTTGCTGCTGGACTGCTCAAAAATTGCAATTTCGTGCCCACCGCAGATTATAACAAATTAACTCGCTAATACGGATTTATATTCTATTTCTTTATTCTTCTTTTATTCCCGAGAATAAGAGAAGAATAAAGAAATATAATGTGAATGCAGCGAAACATTAATATAATTTGAACACAGTTTTTTCATAAATTTAACTTTTTATACAATTGAGATTTTTTTTATTTAACACGCGTACAACACATATTATTAATTATTTAAAAACTGCACTTACCTGATAATAATAATAATCACAGATTACTTATTTTCACTTATTAAAACTCCGTGTGACGATTGCAAATAGCAAAGAACAAAGCAAAAGAGTTCTGTCGACGCAGTCGCAAAGAAGACGAAAAGATGAAACGAAGTTCTCTGCTACTGCGCACGGTCGGCAGAACCGAATTACGTTCGGCACGCGCGGAAAAGAAAGAAACAAAAGAAAAAACAAAGGGTTCGATTTGGCTGGCGTCAACGCCTCGATGACATTGTAGATGGCATTCGTCATCGCTCACTGCTGGTACTGCAGGGTATTTACATATTTACACTATAAATAACTGTAATTCATCATATGGTGTATACGTTTTTTCTTCTCTTTTGCCATTTCTTTCTCGCTCTATCTCTCTCTGTCTATATATCGCTCTCATTGTGTTCTCTCGTTCTCTCACTTGTTTGATGAATGTTTAAACTGAAATCGATATCGCCATCGAAATCCAAATACTAATCGTAACTAACAATCGAATCATCGACTAACCCAAGTCGGAGGGGGATTCTGCCTCTGCGTCTGCCACGCCCTCGGTGGCCAGTGTGGAGGAGGAGATCGAGGAGAGCGTCTCCAAGCTGGAGTCCGTGATAAGCAAGACTATTGAGAATACGAAGAACATCAAGGAGCTGGTCCCAGTGCTCGAGCCATCGTCCGTCGATGAGGGTGGTGCTGGTGCTGACGATGATGATGATGTAGAGGA
Organism: Drosophila miranda; assembly: GCF_003369915.1. NCBI lineage: Eukaryota > Metazoa > Arthropoda > Insecta > Diptera > Drosophilidae > Drosophila > Drosophila miranda. The sequence continues at coordinate 22,627,196 of NW_022881614.1, forward strand.
TGTGGAACTCCAGCAATTGGGCGCCGCTGCAGGGAAATTCCAGGAAAATGATGTGGACACCACCACAGCGGCTGCCGCAACAGCCACAACTGGGATGCCTGGCTCTGCCACGGACATGGTAAAGTCCAGTTACATGGAGGAGGAAGCAGGGAATCAGGTGGATGCCGTTGCCGTGGATACTGTTACCACATTCAGCACCGCTGATAACACCACACCCCCACCCATATCGCCCCCCACCCCACCACAGCACAGCAGCAGCAATAGCAAGCAGAAGCCATTCTCACCCTATGATGCCACCTCCTCAGTGTCAGTGTCCTCCTCCTCTGTTGTGCCATCAATCGAAGCTGTTGAAACGTCTTCGTTGCCATCCATGTCCACCTCTACATCGGCCACAGGGACCTGCTCACCCTCATCCTCACCCTCAAACTCATCCCCATCCTCTCACATTGTTGCCATCACAGACATTGTATTAGACAACAACAACCATAAAAACAACAACAATACTCTAACAACTTCATCATCATCTGCATCATCATCATCTGCAACAACAACAACTACAACAATCACACCAACAGCAACAATGTCAACTACAACAACAGCAACAACAACACTGTCTGAAATGTCGCCAAAGTTAAATGATGTCGCTTTTGTGTGAACGCGCCCGTGATTGTGTGTGTTGTCTCTCTTGTCTACTGTCTCTTGTCGTTGTCACATCTAAGCTGTTTTCCTCCCTCCCGCTCTTTATGTGAGTGTGTGTGTCTCCTCCAAACAGCCAGGAGTTAGCTTAGTTCTGTCTCTCTCTCTCTGCCTCTCCATCTCTTAATCTGTAACTCTCTTGTTTTTCTTTTATATTGATATTGCATTTTTATTGCCTTTTGTCCTGTGTAAGACGAGAGTTGAACTTCATAAAAATGGCTTAACAACATCCCTGTTGCAGTCAGAAAAAACTTTTAGTGGAGTTGTGTTTGTACATAAATGTTAGCAAACTAGATAAAGAAGTGTATGTAGATATAGTTAATATATATGTATTTATAAATTGTACATATGTATATATATGCTTTTAGCTGCACCTTAATTTGCGTGTTGACAGTTAGTGTTTGTAAACGATCCTCGAGCTTTAAATGAGAGCTGCAATTAGTGTTGGAAAACTATTGCTACAACAATATTTCAAAACTTTGCCCCGCCCACTTCCGCCCCACAAACGGCGAAAATCTGTGGCATCCACAATTTCGACCATACGAGAAAACTAAAAACGCAGAATCGTAGAAGATGACTATATCTTCTAGGGTGCAATATCTGAACCATATCGTATAATTATTATAGCCAGAATCAAGAAAACAATTTCATTCTTTCTCGCTCTGTCTCTCTCTAACACACATGTTTCATGGTCGGTTTTGCCAATTGCAAAATATGAGTTCAAGGATCTCAGAACCTATAAGAGCCAGAGCAACCAAATTTGGTATCCACACTCCTGTGATATCGGACCTTGACCGTTTCGTGTCCAAATTTCGCCACAGCCCCTTCCGCCCCGCAAAGGACGAAAATCTGGGGCATCCACAAATCTCAGAGACTATTAAGGCTAGAGTAACCAAATTTGGTATCCGCACTTCTGTTAGATCTCACTACAAAACGTATATCTCAGAATTTCGCCCCACCCCCTTTCGCCCCCACAAAGGACGAAAATCTGTTGCATCCACAATATTGCACATTCGAGAAAACTAAAAACGCAGAATCATAGATAATGACCATATCTATCAGATTGCTGAATCTGGATCAGATCAGATCATTTTTATAGCCAATAGGAACAAATCAATTTGCAGTGGCTACGCAGCGACCGACGTCACGCTCAGACTGATTTTCTGTCTCTCTCGCACGCACTCTTTGTCGTGTCGTTTAATATTAGCAGCGTCTGCCGGAGGAGAGCCATACTGACTTAGTATCGGGTATAATCGTAGAGTTGCGGTGTCCGCAGCAACTCACAACGTTCCCCTCGTTTTATATTAGGAATGCATCAATCAAAGAAGAAATAACTAATGTTCATTGAGATATGACATATGCGCATAAATCACACCGAAAGAATGTTGCCCTGACGATCCTCCTTTCAATTCTAGATCCCATCGCCGGCGACGTCAATCGGAGGGTTCTGGAGCCGACGATGATGACTACGAGTATGAAGATGAGGGAGAGGATGCTATGTAAGTAATACAGACAGTCCATGTCTTCTGTGCCTCTTCTGAGTGTCTGTCATTTTATGTTCTATCTTTGGAACAGTGAGCCAAGCACGGAAGTTCCCGCGGTGACTACGCATGCGCATCGTCATCATCATGGAGTGGAGAGTGTTCCGATTGATTACTCAATTGGTTATATGTACCTACTACATTCCCAATATTTATTTTGGTTCATTCTCTCGGTGTTTTTATTATCCGTTATCCGTTAATCCGTTTAAATGCGAATACTCCGAGGTTAATGCATTGTGGATGGTGTTGAACTATGTACGAGTATATGTATAACCAAAGACTATACAATACCAAAATGTTGCATGAGGAACAAATGCTTTTTCAATTTTCGTTTGACGCTTCTTGGTACGGTCGCGCGGGGCTAGTACTTCAATTCTCTTTTACGCTACCTTCGCCTCCGAAATGCTACTCGGCTTCGTCAATGCCTCGGTCAGCGTCGAGTCGGTGTGAAAGCATGTCAGTGCTGCGTGCCGAAACCGTAGGGCAGCGCGGCACAGTGGGGACTCAGCCAAAATAGTCAAAAAATTGTATCAGTGCTTTAGATAAATTTAATGTACGCATCTAATAGAGAATTTTCCAATCGAATTTTCAAGATAGTTTTAGTTTAGGAGATATAAGCACTCAAAGTTTAACATTTTTTCAGTGTGCAAATATTTATTGAACTCATATTCACTAACTAATTTAGCAAGCTGAGACGGTCAAAGGTCCCACTGTGCCGCTCCAAAGACATCGGCGATCAGCGACCACCGCTTCGACGGTGCTGAGGCTCGAGAGTCCAGAATTATTTCGTTGCTGGTGAAGGCATTGCCGAACAGACGAAACCGATGGGCAGCGGGGTCGCGGTAGAGACGAAGTACAGGCGAAAAGGGAATTGAACCCCCGCGCGCTCCACGTGCCTTTTAGGTCCTAATGTTAGGAACCGCCATAGAACAGCTTTTTGGTCGCTCATGCAACATCTTGGTATTGTATAGTCTTTGGTACAACGCATACGAGTCGAGATTCCGTTATTATTTCCGGAAGTCACAAGTTGTTTTCTGTTCGTTTTACAACACTGCACTTTGTTAATAACAATTCGCACAGCCACAAACACACAAAAAGAAAACACTTTACATGGAACACGGATACACCTACACACATACTATAGAAACCCATACATGCATACATATATCCGATATCTACCCTGCAGTACGGGTCATTAATGACTCAGCTGCTGACACGTCGATGACCGCGTCACTACCCCCGATGACATAGTTGATGACCGGCCATACGCTGAGCTGATGACATTAACATGGAGATGTCCTAGGGCATAATCGATGACATTGTCATCGAGCATTGCCGAAAAATCATGCACTTAATAAGCGATGATTTTTACCTAAAAATCATGCATTTTATAAGTGATGATTTTTTGGCTTAAATCACGCTTATTAAATGCATGATTTTTGCCTAAAGATCATGCACATAATAAGCGATGATTTTTACCTAAAAATCATGCATTTTATAGGTGATGATTTTTACCTAAATATCATGCATTTTGTAAGTGATGATTTTTCACGAAAAATCATGCATTTAATATAAAAAAGTAATACATTCAATTGTTTATTTTTCCAATTAGTTTTATTTATTAAAAATTATTATTAATTATTGTCTAAGGATGCCAGAGCTTTGTATTTTTTGTCCCTTGCGCCCTTTTGAAAATAGCTATTCTTAATATTGTGAATAGCCTTCCGAATCACTTTTTCTGCTGGCTCGTGGGGTATTTTCATCTTCACCGCCGCTGAAATAATATGGATATATTATATACATATATGTACAATTACTATTAATTTGGTTCAATTGTATAAAAAGAATTTGTTCGATTTTTAAAACGGTTGTTTGTTTCAACAAAAACAACAATGTTCACTGTAGGTCAGCGGTGGGCTGTTCATTTCCTCCAACAACAAAAACAAAACACGCGCAAAACAAATGCTCGAGCCAAGCCGCACAAATAAGGGTTACTTTTTGTTGCTTTTCTTTTGTTGTTTGTTTTGCTGCTGGACTGCTCAAAAATTGCAATTTCGTGCCCACCGCAGATTATAACAAATTAATTCGCTAATACGGATTTATATTCTATTTCTTTATTCTTCTTTTATTCCCGAGAATAAGAGAAGAATAAAGAAATATAATGTGAATGCAGCGAAACATTAATATAATTTGAACACAGTTTTTTCATAAATTTAACTTTTTATACAATTGAGATTTTTTTTATTTAACACGCGTACAACACATATTATTAATTATTTAAAAACTGCACTTACCTGATAATAATAATAATCACAGATTACTTATTTTCACTTATTAAAACTCCGTGTGACGATTGCAAATAGCAAAGAACAAAGCAAAAGAGTTCTGTCGACGCAGTCGCAAAGAAGACGAAAAGATAAAACGAAGTTCTCTGCTACTGCGCACGGTCGGCAGAACCGAATTACGTTCGGCACGCGCGGAAAAGAAAGAAACAAAAGAAAAAACAAAGGGTTCGATTTGGCTGGCGTCAACGCCTCGATGACATTGTAGATGGCATTCGTCATCGCTCACTGCTGGTACTGCAGGGTATTTACATATTTACACTATAAATAACTGTAATTCATCATATGGTGTATACGTTTTTTCTTCTCTTTTGCCATTTCTTTCTCGCTCTATCTCTCTCTGTCTATATATCGCTCTCATTGTGTTCTCTCGTTCTCTCACTTGTTTGATGAATGTTTAAACTGAAATCGATATCGCCATCGAAATCCAAATACTAATCGTAACTAACAATCGAATCATCGACTAACCCAAGTCGGAGGGGGATTCTGCCTCTGCGTCTGCCACGCCCTCGGTGGCCAGTGTGGAGGAGGAGATCGAGGAGAGCGTCTCCAAGCTGGAGTCCGTGATAAGCAAGACTATTGAGAATACGAAGAACATCAAGGAGCTGGTCCCAGTGCTCGAGCCATCGTCCGTCGATGAGGGTGGTGCTGGTGCTGACGATGATGATGATGTAGAGGATGTGGAACTCCAGCAATTGGGCGCCGCTGCAGGGAAATTCCAGGAAAATGATGTGGACACCACCACAGCGGCTGCCGCAACAGCCACAACTGGGATGCCTGGCTCTGCCACGGACATGGTAAAGTCCAGTTACATGGAGGAGGAAGCAGGGAATCAGGTGGATGCCGTTGCCGTGGATACTGTTACCACATTCAGCACCGCTGATAACACCACACCCCCACCCATATCGCCCCCCACCCCACCACAGCACAGCAGCAGCAATAGCAAGCAGAAGCCATTCTCACCCTATGATGCCACCTCCTCAGTGTCAGTGTCCTCCTCCTCTGTTGTGCCATCAATCGAAGCTGTTGAAACGTCTTCGTTGCCATCCATGTCCACCTCTACATCGGCCACAGGGACCTGCTCACCCTCATCCTCACCCTCAAACTCATCCCCATCCTCTCACATTGTTGCCATCACAGACATTGTATTAGACAACAACAACCATAAAAACAACAACAATACTCTAACAACTTCATCATCATCTGCATCATCATCATCTGCAACAACAACAACTACAACAATCACACCAACAGCAACAATGTCAACTACAACAACAGCAACAACAACACTGTCTGAAATGTCGCCAAAGTTAAATGATGTCGCTTTTGTGTGAACGCGCCCGTGATTGTGTGTGTTGTCTCTCTTGTCTACTGTCTCTTGTCGTTGTCACATCTAAGCTGTTTTCCTCCCTCCCGCTCTTTATGTGAGTGTGTGTGTCTCCTCCAAACAGCCAGGAGTTAGCTTAGTTCTGTCTCTCTCTCTCTGCCTCTCCATCTCTTAATCTGTAACTCTCTTGTTTTTCTTTTATATTGATATTGCATTTTTATTGCCTTTTGTCCTGTGTAAGACGAGAGTTGAACTTCATAAAAATGGCTTAACAACATCCCTGTTGCAGTCAGAAAAAACTTTTAGTGGAGTTGTGTTTGTACATAAATGTTAGCAAACTAGATAAAGAAGTGTATGTAGATATAGTTAATATATATGTATTTATAAATTGTACATATGTATATATATGCTTTTAGCTGCACCTTAATTTGCGTGTTGACAGTTAGTGTTTGTAAACGATCCTCGAGCTTTAAATGAGAGCTGCAATTAGTGTTGGAAAACTATTGCTACAACAATATTTCAAAACTTTGCCCCGCCCACTTCCGCCCCCACAAACGGCGAAAATCTGTGGCATCCACAATTTCGACGATACGAGAAAACTAAAAACGCAGAATCGTAGAAGATGACTATATCTTCGAGGGTGCAATATCTGAACCATATCGTATAATTATTATAGCCAGAATCAAGAAAACAATTTCATTCTTTCTCGCTCTGTCTCTCTCTAACACACATGTTTCATGGTCGGTTTTGCCAATTGCAAAATATGAGTTCAAGGATCTCAGAACCTATAAGAGCCAGAGCAACCAAATTTGGTATCCACACTCCTGTGATATCGGACCTTGACCGTTTCGTGTCCAAATTTCGCCACAGCCCCTTCCGCCCCCGCAAAGGACGAAAATCTGGGGCATCCACAAATCTCAGAGACTATTAAGGCTAGAGTAACCAAATTTGGTATCCGCACTTCTGTTAGATCTCACTACAAAACGAATATCTCAGAATTTCGCCCCACCCCCTTTCGCCCCCACAAAGGACGAAAATCTGTTGCATCCACAATATTGCACATTCGAGAAAACTAAAAACGCAGAATCATAGATAATGACCATATCTATCAGATTGCTGAATCTGGATCAGATCAGATCATTTTTATAGCCAATAGGAACAAATCAATTTGCAGTGGCTACGCAGCGACCGACGTCACGCTCAGACTGATTTTCTGTCTCTCTCGCACGCACTCTTTGTCGTGTCGTTTAATATTAGCAGCGTCTGCCGGAGGAGAGCCATACTGACTTAGTATCGGGTATAATCGTAGAGTTGCGGTGTCCGCAGCAACTCACAACGTTCCCCCTCGTTTTATATTAGGAATGCATCAATCAAAGAAGAAATAACTAATGTTCATTGAGATATGACATATGCGCATAAATCACACCGAAAGAATGTTGCCCTGACGATCCTCCTTTCAATTCTAGATCCCATCGCCGGCGACGTCAATCGGAGGGTTCTGGAGCCGACGATGATGACTACGAGTATGAAGATGAGGGAGAGGATGCTATGTAAGTAATACAGACAGTCCATGTCTTCTGTGCCTCTTCTGAGTGTCTGTCATTTTATGTTCTATCTTTGGAACAGTGAGCCAAGCACGGAAGTTCCCGCGGTGACTACGCATGCGCATCGTCATCATCATGGAGTGGAGAGTGTTCCGATTGATTACTCAATTGGTTATATGTACCTACTACATTCCCAATATTTATTTTGGTTCATTCTCTCGGTGTTTTTATTATCCGTTATCCGTTAATCCGTTTAAATGCGAATACTCCGAGGTTAATGCATTGTGGATGGTGTTGAACTATGTACGAGTATATGTATAACCAAAGACTATACAATACCAAAATGTTGCATGAGGAACAAATGCTTTTTCAATTTTCGTTTGACGCTTCTTGGTACGGTCGCGCGGGGCTAGTACTTCAATTCTCTTTTACGCTACCTTCGCCTCCGAAATGCTACTCGGCTTCGTCAATGCCTCGGTCAGCGTCGAGTCGGTGTGAAAGCATGTCAGTGCTGCGTGCCGAAACCGTAGGGCAGCGTGGTCGCTGATGTCTTTGGCGCGGCACAGTGGGGACTCAGCCAAAATAGTCAAAAAATTGTATGAGTGCTTTAGATAAATTTAATGTACGCATCTAATAGAGAATTTTCCAATCGAATTTTCAAGATAGTTTTAGTTTAGGAGATATAAGCACTCAAAGTTTAACATTTTTTCAGTGTGCAAATATTTATTGAACTCATATTCACTAACTAATTTAGCAAGCTGAGACGGTCAAAGGTCCCACTGTGCCGCTCCAAAGACATCGGCGATCAGCGACCACCGCTTCGACGGTGCTGAGGCTCGAGAGTCCAGAATTATTTCGTTGCTGGTGAAGGCATTGCCGAACAGACGAAACCGATGGGCAGCGGGGTCGCGGTAGAGACGAAGTACAGGCGAAAAGGGAATTGAAACCCCGCGCGCTCCACGTGCCTTTTAGGTCCTAATGTTAGGAACCGCCATAGAACAGCTTTTTGGTCGCTCATGCAACATCTTGGTATTGTATAGTCTTTGGTACAACGCATACGAGTCGAGATTCCGTTATTATTTCCGGAAGTCACAAGTTGTTTTCTGTTCGTTTTACAACACTGCACTTTGTTAATAACAATTCGCACAGCCACAAACACACAAAAAGAAAACACTTTACATGGAACACGGATACACCTACACACATACTATAGAAACACATACATGCATACATATATCCGATATCTACCCTGCAGTACGGGTCATTAATGACTCAGCTGCTGACACGTCGATGACCGCGTCACTACCCCCGATGACATAGTTGATGACCGGCCATACGCTGAGCTGATGACATTAACATGGAGATGTCCTAGGGCATAATCGATGACATTGTCATCGAGCATTGCCGAAAAATCATGCACTTAATAAGCGATGATTTTTACCTAAAAATCATGCATTTTATAAGTGATGATTTTTTGGCTTAAATCACGCTTATTAAATGCATGATTTTTGCCTAAAGATCATGCACATAATAAGCGATGATTTTTACCTAAAAATCATGCATTTTATAGGTGATGATTTTTACCTAAATATCATGCATTTTGTAAGTGATGATTTTTCACGAAAAATCATGCATTTAATATAAAAAAGTAATACATTCAATTGTTTATTTTTCCAATTAGTTTTATTTATTAAAAATTATTATTAATTATTGTCTAAGGATGCCAGAGCTTTGTATTTTTTGTCCCTTGCGCCCTTTTGAAAATAGCTATTCTTAATATTGTGAATAGCCTTCCGAATCACTTTTTCTGCTGGCTCGTGGGGTATTTTCATCTTCACCGCCGCTGAAATAATATGGATATATTATATACATATATGTACAATTACTATTAATTTGGTTCAATTGTATAAAAAGAATTTGTTCGATTTTTAAAACGGTTGTTTGTTTCAACAAAAACAACAATGTTCACTGTAGGTCAGCGGTGGGCTGTTCATTTCCTCCAACAACAAAAACAAAACACGCGCAAAAAAAATGCTCGAGCCAAGCCGCACAAATAAGGGTTACTTTTTGTTGCTTTTCTTTTGTTGTTTGTTTTGCTGCTGGACTGCTCAAAAATTGCAATTTCGTGCCCACCGCAGATTATAACAAATTAATTCGCTAATACGGATTTATATTCTATTTCTTTATTCTTCTTTTATTCCCGAGAATAAGAGAAGAATAAAGAAATATAATGTGAATGCAGCGAAACATTAATATAATTTGAACACAGTTTTTTCATAAATTTAACTTTTTATACAATTGAGATTTTTTTTATTTAACACGCGTACAACACATATTATTAATTATTTAAAAACTGCACTTACCTGATAATAATAATAATCACAGATTACTTATTTTCACTTATTAAAACTCCGTGTGACGATTGCAAATAGCAAAGAACAAAGCAAAAGAGTTCTGTCGACGCAGTCGCAAAGAAGACGAAAAGATAAAACGAAGTTCTCTGCTACTGCGCACGGTCGGCAGAACCGAATTACGTTCGGCACGCGCGGAAAAGAAAGAAACAAAAGAAAAAACAAAGGGTTCGATTTGGCTGGCGTCAACGCCTCGATGACATTGTAGATGGCATTCGTCATCGCTCACTGCTGGTACTGCAGGGTATTTACATATTTACACTATAAATAACTGTAATTCATCATATGGTGTATACGTTTTTTCTTCTCTTTTGCCATTTCTTTCTCGCTCTATCTCTCTCTGTCTATATATCGCTCTCATTGTGTTCTCTCGTTCTCTCACTTGTTTGATGAATGTTTAAACTGAAATCGATATCGCCATCGAAATCCAAATACTAATCGTAACTAACAATCGAATCATCGACTAACCCAAGTCGGAGGGGGATTCTGCCTCTGCGTCTGCCACGCCCTCGGTGGCCAGTGTGGAGGAGGAGATCGAGGAGAGCGTCTCGAAGCTGGAGTCCGTGATAAGCAAGACTATTGAGAATACGAAGAACATCAAGGAGCTGGTCCCAGTGCTCGAGCCATCGTCCGTCGATGAGGGTGGTGCTGGTGCTGACGATGATGATTATGTAGAGGATGTGGAACTCCAGCAATTGGGCGCCGCTGCAGGGAAATTCCAGGAAAATGATGTGGACACCACCACAGCGGCTGCCGCAACAGCCACAACTGGGATGCCTGGCTCTGCCACGGACATGGTAAAGTCCAGTTACATGGAGGAGGAAGCAGGGAATCAGGTGGATGCCGTTGCCGTGGATAATGTTACAACATTCAGCACCGCTGATAACACCACACCCCCACCCATATCGCCCCCCACCCCACCACAGCACAGCAGCAGCAATAGCAAGCAGAAGCCATTCTCACCCTATGATGCCACCTCCTCAGTGTCAGTGTCCTCCTCCTCTGTTGTGCCATCAATCGGAGCTGTTGAAACGTCTTCGTTGCCATCCATGTCCACCTCTACATCGGCCACAGGGACCTGCTCACCCTCAAACTCATCCCCATCCTCTCACATTGTTGCCATCACAGACATTGTATTAGACAACAACAACCATAAAAACAACAACAATACTCTAACAACTCCATCATCATCTGCATCATCATCATCTGCAACAACAACAACTACAACAATCACACCAACAGCAACAATGTCAACTACAACAACAGCAACAACAACACTGTCTGAAATGTCGCCAAAGGTAAATGATGTCGCTTTTGTGTGAACGCGCCCGTGATTGTGTGTGTTGTCTCTCTTGTCTACTGTCTCTTGTCGTTGTCACATCTAAGCTGTTGTCCTCCCTCCCCCTCTTTATGTGAGTGTGTGTGTGTCTCCTCCAAACAGCCAGGAGTTAGCTTAGTTCTGTCTCTCTCTCTCTGCCTCTCCATCTCTTAATCTGTAACTCTCTTGTTTTTCTTTTATATTGATATTGCATTTTTATTGCCTTTTGTCATGTGTAAAACGAGAGTTGAACTTCATAAAAATGGCTTAACAACATCCCTGTTGCAGTCAGAAAAGACTTTTAGTGGAGTTGTGTTTGTACATAAATGTTAGCAAACTAGATAAAGAAGTGTATGTAGATATAGTTAATATATATGTATTTATAAATTGTACATATGTATGTAAAATTAATAATAATGTATCGTTTATTAATAGTGTTTTTCGAAAAAGAGTACAAAGTGTATGATTTAAGATGTGCAATTAATGAGTCTGTTCTTCCGACTTTTTGTTCAACTTTCTGCTTCTACTTCCAACAACCGACTCCCGTATCGATAACCCCTTATCGGTTAGGTCTTTTAAACATCGGTTAAGTCTGGTTATATCGGTTAGGTCTTATCGATGGTATCTTAAGTTCAAATGTTAATTTAGATGGGATAGTGCTAACTGCTTGATACACTGTCCTTTACATTCGGCCCTCCTGCTCATCTTCATCTGTCCCAGATGATAATATATCATCGTTTTCTGAGACAAAACGCCATAGCTTCATATTGTCACTGCTCGTTGCTGTGATATTTGGCCCCTCGACTTGAGCAACCTTTCTGACGTCGTAGCGACCGTTCCGCTTTACCTTGGTGACTTCATATGGGCCTAGATACTCGCTGGCCAACTTGCGTCCTGCGACGAACTGCGTCCTCTTGATCGCGACCATGTCTCCTAGTCTGTAGCCGTGCTCAGGTCGTCGTTTTTTATCATAATAGCGCTTGTACACCTCTTGCGCCTTCTCAATGTTTTGTTTCGCTTGGTCACGCAGTTCTTGGCGCTCGTTGTTAAACTGCGTAACCAACTCCTCGTTGAGCACCTCCAATAGTCGACTTTCAGCTTGTCTGTGCATCTTTGTCCCAAACATGACCTCGAATGGCGACGACTTCAACGTAGAATGCACATGCGAATTAATCGCCATCTGGACCTGTGGCACATGCTTGTACCACTTCGTTGACTCCTGAGCTGAGAGCTTTGCGATGATACCCAAAATTGAACGGTTCACCCGCTCAATCTGACCGTTGCCTCTCGCCACACCTGTCGTTGTACACACATGTTCGACTTTGTTCTCGTTGAGAAACTCGCTGAATGCGTTAAATGTAAACGTTGCTCCTCTGTCGCTGACTATGCGCTTGGGAAAACCAAACACAAATGACCAATCTCTCAGCCTCTTCACAACTTCTTCGTGACCTGTTGACTTAGTTGGGAACAGCCACACAAACTTGGAGAATGCATCTACCACAGCAAAAATGTACTTGTATTGCTTGGCTGTCGCATCCATTGGTCCCAAATCAACGTGCAGCGTGTATAGTGGTGTGTCACCCTTGTCAATGCAATGAAGATAGCCTTCTTGTTTGCCCAACTTTTTGCTGAAAATTATACAACTGATACAATTAGTAATCAACTTATTTACTTTCCGTTCAAGGTGCGGAATCCAGTATTGCTGCTGAACTGAGTGCATTGTCTTCGCTGTGGAGAAATGACCAACTTCATGCGATCCTTGAATGATTTCCCTTTCCATCAGCCTTGGAACCACCAATACGTCATTGCCATTTACAGATTTTAAGAGAAGACCTCCTTTAAGCTTGTAGTCTTGATATGGGTGCTGCTTCAGGATCTCAACTGTGGCTTTGATGAAATCGTCATCCTGCTGTGCTTTCTTTATCCGAGCTGTTAGCTCCGTCGTCACGAACATGCATGTCTGCGGAAAACGACTGAGACAGTCCACGTGTCTCATTCTGTCCCCTGGGCGGTGTACTGCTTTGAATGTAAAGTCCTCCATATACAGAATCCACTGGGAAACTTCTCTGGGTATATCTACTTTCGTTGTTGTCTGCTTAAACGCCGCACAGTCAGTGGCAAGATCAAATTTGATCCCCAACAGGTAGTGACGAAACTTCTTGAGTGCGAGGTATGCAGCTTTGACCTCCAAATAGTAACTGTGACGTTTGGACTCGGCTTGTGTAGTCTTTTTACTCCAATAGTAAATCGGGTGGAAATTGCCATCAAACTGCTGCAACAAAATTGCTCCGAAACCTTCTTTGGATGCATCCGTGTGGAGTTCCGTTGGCGCTTCTCGTGAGTATAAATGTAATACAGGTGCGATTACATGCAGATTCTTTAAGGTTTGTAGCGACTGTTGCTCTGCTTCGCCAATGTTGAAAACTGCTTCCTTCCTGAGTAGATTCGTGAGCGGCCGGGCAACTTGTGCAAAGCCAGGGATGAACTTTCTGAAAAAGCCTGTGAGTCCCAGAAATGCTTGAGCTGCTTTAATGTCTTTGGGCGTAGCAAACCGACTGACAGCTGCTGTCTTCTCTTTGCCGGGCCAGATTCTCCCGTCCTCAATGATATGGCCCAGAAAGGTAATGCGTGGCTGCATGAAGCTACATTTCTTCCACTTGATCTTTAGGCCAAACTGCACAGCTGTCTCCAGGACCAACTTTGTCTTCCTCATGCATACCTCGGGCGACGCGGCGTAAACAATTATGTCGTCCATATAAAGCTGCATAATGTCAGAGTTGATTAATTCTTGAAAAATATAGCTTACGAACCGAATGAACGCAGCTGGCGAGTTCTTGAATCCGAAAGGCGCTTTATTAAACTCGAATAATCCCTCCTTTGTAACAAAGGCCGTATACGACTTGCTTTGCTCTTCCATAGGCACATGGAAAAATCCGTTTTCAAGGTCCATTATGGTAAACCACTTAGCCGACTGCAGCTTTTCCAAGACTTCCTCCATGATCGGGACTGGGAAGCAGTCCAGCAATACCATGCTGTTTAACTTCCTGTAGTCTACGCAAACTCTAAGTGTACCATCTTTTTTCTTCACGACGACAACTCTGCTCGCTACATTTGAAGACGACTTGCGCACGATTCCTTGCTCGATCCATTCTTCGACTTGCTTCTTTACGGCACTGGCTTCGTCTGTTGATAAACGACTCGGTGAGTGATGAAACGGCTTGATTAATCCGTCGGGAACTATCATCAGTTGCAACTTCTGTGGGCATTTGGTAACCTTTTCTTATCATCTGTTCAACGTCTTTTCGATATTGCGGCGGAGCTACAAAGGATGACTCTTCAGTTACATTATATATAAGAGCATGCTCATCTGCACAGGATCTGCGTCATGCTTCAAAAACGTGTATCCTTGCATATCAGCGACGAAACGGAACTTTTTAATGAAATCAAGCCCCAAAAGTGCGTCGAAATCAATCTGGCTACTGGGGACTACTAAAAACTTCTGTGTGGTCTGCAACTTACCCACGGTAACTTCTGCATTAAAGTATCCAACAGGCTTTGTTGATATCTGACCCAGACCGCGCAACATAGTTGTGCACTTCAAAAGTTTAACGTTTTTCATGGTCTTCAACATACTCTCTTTGATTAGGGTTACATCTGACCCTGTATCCACAAGACAGTCAACAACAATGCCGTTTATTTGAATTTTTTTCATGCGACTGCGATCCAAAATGACGCGAACTTTATCAACTTTATCAGCTTCATAAGGACAGTTACGCGAAATGTGACCATTCTGATTGCACTTAAAACACTTCGTTTCGGCTTTGCAGTCTTTGCGTTTGTGTTCTCCTGATCCACAGTTATAGCAATATTCTTTTTTACCGCTTTGCCCACTTTGCTGCTTGAAACTCGTTTTATGCTGTTCGTTATTGCCCTTCTTCTCCGATATGTTCAAACGATCATAGATATCGAACTCTTCTTTCAAGGCCCTGAAGGTCTTACAGCGATACATGGCATACTTATACTCGTTTCTTATGTCCAGACCGTTTACAATATGGCTTATAACAGCCGCGTGTTCAACATGTCCGACTGCTGCTACTCACTACTCTTCCTCTTTCTTTCTTGCAGCAGCTTATGAATGTCTGCACTGTTATAGCTACATGTGAATTCATCCAATAATACGTTCTTGAGTTCCTCATAGGTGCACACGCATTCAGCTTCAAGGAAAAGCTTAGCTGCACCGGTCATTTTTCCTCTGGCCTGCACATACTTTTGCTTTTCAGTAAGCTCATATGCGTCGGCATTTTTTTCGAATATCTCAAACCATTTTTCTATGGGAACCGATTTGCCATCACAATCGCTCACAACTTTTGTAAAATTATCTGGAGCGATCTTCATTTCTCGTTGCTCATCGCAACGCAGTTTCAAACTTAGCAACTTTATCATTTGATCAATCTTGTCATCACTATTGTTTTCTGCATTTTCTGAATCTTCCATCTCGTTTGCACTCGGGCGCGACGTTCCTGGTCCAGCTTCTTCCTTCTCTCTCTCTTTCCAGTGCAACGGCGGCGGTGTCTGTGTACCCGACGAGTGCTTGTCTTTTCTGTTTATAAGTGTGTATCACACACAACGTGTCTGTGCGTGTTTTTTCTGCTTGTGTATGTACTGCGCACGGACAAGGCGACGCTGCGGCGCGACAATGAATTTCACAATTTTCCAACCGAATTAAACGACCGATCTTTTATTAAACTCCGTGTCTACTGTTAGGCTCACAGAATTTGGATTGTTCAACTTAATGTTTATAGCCACCAACAACAACTTTACAACTTTATGTAGCTACAAACAACAACTTTAACAACTTTTCAACAATCCTCTTCTTGCATCAGCTTCTGCTTTCTTCTGTTTTTCTTTTTCACACACTCCGAGCTCTGTATTCGACGCGGACGAGCCCCCAAATGTAAGATTAATAATAATGTATCGTTTATTAATAGTGTTTTTCGAAAAAGAGTACAAAGTGTATGATTTAAGATGTGCAATTAATGAGTCTGTTCTTCCGACTTTTTGTTCAACTTTCTGCTTCTACTTCCAACAACCGACTCCCGTATCGATAACCCCTTATCGGTTAGGTCTTTTAAACATCGGTTAAGTCTGGTTATATCGGTTAGGTCTTATCGATGGTATCTTAAGTTCAAATGTTAATTTAGATGGGATAGTGCTAACTGCTTGATACACTGTCCTTTACATGTATATATGTATGTGCTTTTAGCTGCACCTTAATTTGCGTGTTGACAGTTAGTGTTTGTAAACGATCCTCGAGCTTTAAATGAGAGCGGCAATTAGTGTTGGAAAACTATTGCTACAACAATATTTCAAAACTTTGCCCCGCCCACTTCCGCCCCCACAAAGGGCGAAAATCTGTGGCATCCACAATTTCAACGATACGAGAAAACTAAAATCGCAGAATCGTAGAAGATGACTATATCTTCTAGAGTGCAAAATCTGAACCAGATCGTATAATTATTATAGCCAGAATCAAGAAAACAATTTCATTCTTTCTCGCTCTGTCTCTCTAACACACAGGTTTCATGGTCGGTTTTGCCAATTGCAAAATATGAGTTCAAGGATCTCAGAACCTATAAGAGCCGGAGCAACCAAATTTGGTATCCCCACTCCTGTGATATCGGACCTTGACCATTTTGTGTCAAAATTTCGCCCCACCCCCTTCCGCCCCCACAAAAGATGAAAATCTGTTGCATCCACAATATTGCAGATTCGAGAAAACTAAAAACACAGAATCATAGATAATGACCATATCTATCAGATTGCTGAATCTGGATCAGATCAGATCATTTTTATACCCAAACGGAACAAATCAATTTGCACTGGCTACGCAGCGCCCGACGTCACGCTCAGACTGATTTTCTGTCTCTCTCGCACGCACTCTTTGTCGTGTCGTTTAATATTAGCGGAGTCTGCCGGAGGAGAGCCATACTGACTTAGTATCGGGTATAACTGTAGAGTTGCGGTGTCCGCAGCAACTCACAACGTTGGGGTGGGGCGAAATTTTGAGATATACGTTTCATAGTGACATCTTAAAGGAGTGTGTGTACCAAATTTGGTTACTCTAGCCTTAATAGTCTCTGAGATTTGTGAATGCCTCAGATTTTCGTCCTTTGTGGGGGCCGAAGGGGTGCGGCGAAATTTTGAGATATACGTTTTATAGTGAGATCTAACAGAAGTGCGAATACCAAATTTGGTTACTCTAGCGTTAATAGTCTCTGAGATTTGTGGATGGCCCAGATTTTCGTCCTTTGCGGGGGCGGAAGGTGGTGTGGCGAAATTTTGAAACAAAACGGTCAAGATCCGATATCACAGGAGTGTGGATACCAAATTTGGTTGCTCTGGCTCTTATAGGTTCTGAGATCCTTGAACTCATATTTTGCAATTGGCAAAACCGACCATGAAACCTGTCTGTTACAGAGAGACAGAGCGAGAAAGAATGAAATTGTTTTCTTGATTCTGGCTATAATAATTATACGATCTAGTTCAGATTTTGCACCCTAGAAGATATAGTCATCTTCTACGATTCTGCGTTTTTAGTTTTCTCGTATCGTCGAAATTGTGGATGCCACAGATTTTCGCCCTTTGTGGGGGCGTAAGTGGGCGGGACGAAGTTTTGAAATATTTTTGTTGCAGTGACATATCACAGAAGTCTAAATCCAAAACATCGTTGCTCTAGCTCTTATAGTCTTTGAGCACTAGGCGCTGAAGGGGACGGACAGACGGACGGACGGACAGACAGACAGGGCTCAATCGACTCGGCTATTGATGCTGATCAAGAATATATATACTTTATGGGGTCGGAAACGATTCCTTCTGGACGTTACACACATCCATTTTCACCACAAATCTAACATACCCCAATACTCATTTTGAGTATCGGGTATAATTAATTTTAATCAAGCAAAACGCAGCAAAGGAGAAGACTGATAATATGGATTTCTGGGCTGTAACCGGTTGAGGTTTTGTGGTTTTTGTGGTTCAGGGTTAACAATTTGTAAAACCGAATGAAGGCAACAGGATTGCCAACACGAATCCACTGACAAGTGCAGTACCAGTCGAAAAGCAGCAGAAAAAAGAGCACCCCTTAAGTGCTCTTTTATAGCGCACTTCCTCATGAAGATCAGATCGGATCAGTTCAGATCAGATCACATCACAAGATTGAAAGCCATCAAGACAGCATAAGGAATAGAATAACTTGATTTAATAATGCTTTTGGCCTTGTCCGGCGCCAAAAATAATCAAAGTACGTTAGCTGTGCGGGGCTTATCTTATACGAGTAGAATTCCATATACATATGTATGTATATATATCCATATATGCATATATATATATATATATATATATACAAATAAATATTTGGCAGCCTTAATTTGTTGATTGAATTTGTTTGAAAATGTTAATCGCTTAAACACGTTTCTTCTTTGTTGTTTTCTTTTGTTTCATAAATTTCCGATCTTTATAACGATCCCCAAACCGCTACAATACGCACTTGCCAAATGTATGCAAACATCTTTTTGATTGGGGCGTTGAAGTTCCGTTCCGATTAATGGTTTTCAGGTGTAATGATTGTGGTGTTTGGTGTCAGGTTCTGTTTCTGGTTAGATCAATTTCGCACTTTGTTCCAAATTGGGTTCAAATTGTTTAAGGCACTCGCGAAGTGTCAAATCCAGATTACACAAATTCCGATGCGATGCCGATCTAGATTCCGATGATGATGGATGTCTATATTGCTTTTTGTTATCAGTAGCCGCTTATCACCTTGTTTTTGGTGTTTTTACTCGTATTCTCGATGCGATCTGAACGCTGCTGAGCGTGCGCTTGAACTGTTCAGAATTTTTGTCACAAATTCACTTTTATACGGCCCTGGGTCCCCTCTCACTCTCTGACTCTGGGGCTTCGTGACGTTTTTGTATGCTGAACGGGTTTTGGTTTTGGAATTGGTTTCGCCTCCTCCACTACACTCCACTCCACTCCATGGCACTTGACGCTTTCGATGCTAAGTGTTACCGATATCGCGGTGTATCCCACTCCGGGAAGGGGCGCAAGAGCACGGAGCAACGTCTTTAAGCCAAATTGTCAAATTGCCAAATTGTTGGCAATGGTGTTGGCCGGCACTTGGCTTGATTGGCTTCTCCGCCAGCTGCTGGTCACGTAATTAGCGCCATAGGCAAAGGAGGCCATAAACAGGAGTCGCAACTGCGGTGAGGAAAATGCGTCACATAGTCGTTCAATATTTTTGTCGTTTGCATTTAGCACTACGATTTTGATTTTGATTTCGATTTTAATTAAACTTTTTGATGACGCACTTATTAATCAAAGGCACTAATCCGCAGAGATCCGACAGCTGAGTCTTTTACGCACCGGATGGAATCACAGGATTGTGACATTTGGGTTGGGTAAACGGAAATTTCAATGGGAATGGAGCGAAGGAGTGGCGGAGCGGGGCAACACGGAAGCCGGCAGACAGGTAGACAGGTCGAGTCGTAAAGCTGATCGGTTAATTGTCGTCGCATAGCGATGAGTGAGATATATCTAATAAACCGAATCGGAACCAATTTGAAGATAATTATGTGCGCGAGCTGCTCAACTTATGCAAATCTCCGTTTGATGACGCATTAAACTACAGCTGCGTCTTCGGTCTTCGGCTTTACGCTTGGGCTTGGAAAATTGTCAACACACAAGTTGCGGGGCTCGAAGCGAGTTGTAGGCACTTGAAAATTGACTTTCATGCTTGAGGAGACTGAAGGTCGAGTGGGTCTTGAAATGGTAATGAGCTCCGCTTCACTGAATTGGCCTGCCCTGGCCTGGCCTGGCCTGGGTGGGAGCCGTTGCCGTTGCCGATGCCGATGCCGGAGACAAACAGAGCTGATTATTGGAGGAGGTCGCCCTTCCCCTCACACCGCACCATGCCACACGTGATTAGAACCCGATCAAGAATAAAGAATCCATCTACGCTTACGCTTAGAGCCTCGATGCTGAACCCGATTGACAAGGCAAGTCTTGGTCCCGTGTCAATGGCCAACCGGTTGGGGGCCGCCGCATGCCAAAATAAAGCAAATGCCATCGGATTTATACAATTGGAAATCATTTAGCGAAATCAACACCTATCAACATCAATCTATCCAGAGACCCAAAACCCCACCACGGATCCAAAGTCTGACTCTGCCTACCTTTCTTTTCCTCTCCTCTTCGTTTGTTTGTCTGGGTTTGCGTATTTTTAGACGGGGAGCACAGAGATCTCTGCCTGGCACAACGAATTTCATTTCATTTAACTAGTTTCTTGAGCCGAAAGCCGGTTTGGAACGCAATAAGACAAATGGCTGGCGATAAGCGGTCCCCAGAGGCCGACGTCAACAAATGTCAGAGAGTGAAAAACAATATTAAATTGGTACTCGTCTTATCAAAAGACATTTGCGGGATTTGGATTATTCGGTATTATTTGGTTCTACCCTGATTACAGGCGACATTCCAGAGAGGCTCTCTAAGCGATCGCCAAGTGAATCATTGGAATCCCTTGAATTACTCGGAAATGCACTCGTTCTAATTGAGACAGTAATGTGGGTTCAACATCGCCGTGAAGGCTTCCGTGGAGGAGTGGGAATCAGAGTCGGCAAAGTGCTAATCAGCTTTGACTGGGATGCGCTTTCTGCGGGGCATTGATTCACGATTGATTCATTCTCGACATTCCCACAGGCGACAAAAAGTGAGAAAGGGGCACGTTTCTATTTAACCAGACCTAAACAGAGAGGAGCACTTCTCACATTGGACTGGGACCCAGTCACACGTCATCTGTGGATATAGGTGGACTAATTATCACTAGGTTCGTCACACGCCTGATCTGATGTCAGTGCTTGGTGTTTTCTTCGATTAAGCCTTAATTTGATTTTGTTTGGGCAAAGACCATCATGGAAATTTTGACAGGTCTAATTAGTAAACGGATGTTATTGGGTGTGTTAAATATGATGAATCTCATGGCATCAATTAATTTCCATTCACGTTTCGTTCTGGTCGCTTCAATACAGTGTTTTCTCAGTTTCAAATATCGCGCCAAATGATACTAGCGGATGGCTTGTGGCGCCCCCTAGATAGCTGTGATAGTTTTCCGATAGTGACTCAACCAATTGGCTTGAATGCGCATTGCAGGATGTTTTAGCACGAGGTTACATTTGGATGCATTATAGACTATAATTTATAGTTCATTCTATTTTGTTACCTCTCTAGGCCATATACCTTGCCATGTTGGGAGATTAGTAGTCCATTGTAGATCAGTATTAAAACAGGGAACAGGGTGACCGTTTACGGTATTTTTAATGTTTTTTGGTATTTTTTTAGGTCAAAATTGAACCGACTGCATATCGGTATATAATGGTCAATTTCATCAATCTATTATTTTTAATTTTAAACGGTATACAGAAATCCAATTAAAGCAAGTATTTAGAATAGGCCAGTCAAGTAGAAAATAAATTCATTAATGGCATAAAACTATGTGGGTTGAGCTAAATGTTCGATTTAGCTGGGAATATTCGACGGAAGATAAAAAACGAGGAATATGATACATTTTCGGTATTTTTTAGAGTGAGACCGTATATTTTATTGGGACTTGCTCTCTTTTTTTTGGGACTTACTCTCTATTTTGTGGTGGGACATTTTCTCAAATTGAGGGAATTTTTCCGGGATACAATGTCCTTTTCAGCTCAACAAGGTCCCTTGCATTCCATCCCCACTTACGTTTTCATACGTTTTATGTTGCTGGCAACATTAATTTGTAAGGGCCAGACTCATGTGCCGTGAAATCGAGCAGCACTGTTCCACAACATTGCGCGGATTGAGCAACATTTTGCATACCCTGGGAAATGGATGTTCAAGAACCGAAAAAATGTTTGTCATCTAATGCACCAATAAAGGCCAAAACTAGTCAGTTTCTGTTTTAAAGGTATTTCAACGATATTTTGCAGGTTTTGGTCTTCTTACAGAAACCAAGCATGGGTACCCGGATCGAGATATATTTACAAGACCCTAATCATTTGCATTAAAATGTCCAAAACATAACAATCTGAGATCATTTCTATATTAATTGCGTCTTGAAACAGCTTGGAAAAACAGTTTCTTCAAATATTTCAACGAAATAGGGTTGCCTGTGCCCACACTCCGGTTGACTGACATTTCACACTCACTTACGTTGCCACTGTTTTTTTGTTGACCCTTTTTGCTTAAACCTTGTTTTATACACTATACAATAAAAGTCAGGGTACTTAAAAGTAGTCAATCAGGTAAAAAATGTATTCATTAATAGCCTGAAATTATATGGGCAAAGCTAAACGTTTTAGTTAGTCAGCATTATTCAACGGAATAAGGAAATTGAGCAATTGGAACGATTTTTCTCTTACGTCTTATTACGTTTCATTTGTTTGACCATTTTCGCTAAAACCTTTTTTTACACAAAATGCAATAAAAGCAAGGACTAAAAACTAACCAACCTTGAAGAAAATAGATTCATTAATCGGATAAAATGATGTGGGCATGACTGTTCACATGCGCCGTGTTTTTTTGTTTGACTGAAAATTGACTGATATGTTTGTTAAAACAAAATTAAAACGAGAAACTCAACAGGTGGACCAAGAATTAACTAAGAAACTCGCTGTGAAGCAGTGTAACACAAAAATCACCTGACAATCGCAGTAGCAAGTATTTAATAAGCCAGTAGAAAATTGATTCATTAATCGGATAAAAATTTTCCGAAGCTTCTGGGGGTGCCTCACACGCCTACGAAGACGGCGCGAAGAAATTCCCAAAGCTTCATCAATTAAGTCGAAAAACCTGGAATTTACTGCATGGCGTTCCGGAATAACTCTTAAAACGGCTCTTGGAACTCCGTCTGGACCCTGAGAAGCATGGCAAGCATAGGAAAGACAAGGATGGCCACGGAGAAGGCGACGGGAGTTAAAATTCGCATGGAAACGCTGAAAAAAAGGGAAGGAGAAGCTAAATCCGCCATGCGGGTAGGAGTAAAGATGGCGGCAAAAACGGCTCCGCAGCTTTTGGCTTCTAAACTGCTGTGCAAGAAACCAAACTTGTCGACGAACGTGTCGACAAACATGTCCACGAACACGACAACAAGCATGACATCAAACATTTCTACGACGAAAGAGAGAGAGAAGACTGACGCGGTTTGTGTGGCTTCCGTGAGTACGAAAAACGGAAGTAACCGCAAAATCATCGTTAACAAGTATTATGAGGGGCATTAAGGCCCATACATTGTTTGTATCGACAAAATGAGTGCGAATAATGCCAGAATTGCTACAAACCAGTTTGATCTATCCGATCTACTGCTGAAACAGGGCATTAGCGATATCGAGGAGGTTGCTAGAATGGGCTATGGCAGGTGCAAGATTGTGTGCGGGTCGGCGGAGTGTGCAAACGGGCTAGTGGAAAACAGTGTTTTCGCTGCTCAAGGATCCATTGCGAAAGGTGTGCTGGAAGACAGTATAGATAAGTTCGAAGAAAAATGCAATAGGCTAAACCTGTCATTCAATCCGGTGAAGTCTAAAGTGATTTACTTCAACAATCGTAGAGCTGCGCTAAATATCTCGCATCAAGGAGTTGAGATCAGACAAGTAGAGCAGATCAAATACCTAGGCAGGACTATCTCAGCAAACAACTCAGCCTCTGGTCACATTGATCTGGCCATCTCGGAATCAAACAGAAACTGTGCATTTCTCAGATTACTCAGTGGGTGTCACTATGGTATCAGCCCCAAAAGAGGGCTTATATTTTACAAGGCATTTGTCAGAAGTAGGCTAGAGTACGCGTGCTCATCATTCTGCAACCTGTCTAAATCTGCCTTGGCCAAAATCATATCCCACTGCAACCATCACCTCAGAAAGTCGCTGGGTCTGATAATCTGCACTCCCGTTCCTATCATATATCACATGGCAGGAGAACTTCCCCCGGACTACAGGATGAGATTCCTGGCGGCGAAAGAGTTGGTTAAGGTGTTTGCATTTAATCTCCCAGCAAGTGAAACAGTGTCAGCAAATAGGGATTTAAACACGGGCTACGCTAAGGCATATCGGGAGTTTGGCAGCATAATAGATAGAGTTGAGGTTTTCGAGAACACAGCTTCATTTTGCACTAAAATTAGCTCCGACTTAGAATTTTTCAAGGGTTCTGCACCCAACAAGCACGCTATAGACCAGGCAGGTATCATGCTGCTCCATGGGGAAAAGAAGGATCAGCTGACAAAGGGTGGTTTTGAATCTATTACACGGATGGGTCAGTCGCAGATGGGCATTCCAGCGCCGCTTTCCTGCACGATAGGACAGGTTTTTTAGATAGCTATTACACGCATAAAACCCTTTCCTCGTTGTCCGCCGAGCTCCTTGCTATCGAGAAGGCATTAGACCATGCTATTTTGTACAATTTTCCTCGTGTCGCGCTCCTGACAGACAGCAGAAACGGGGCCCTCATTCTGGCGAAGAACATTCAGGATAACTCTATCGCCTACAAAATCAGAGAAAAGATCCAACAAAATCCACATCTAAGAACTGTAGAGGTTCACTACATTCCCGGACACGCTAACATCCCTCAGAACACTTCAGTTGACGCAGCAGCCAAAGAAGCCCACAGACGAGGAAAATACACAGTGGTTAAATGGAACCTTAAAGACGCTATGTGCGAAATACACAGAATCTTAAAAGCAGAATGGGAGAGAGAATACGCCGAGTTTGCTAGTATCAAGCACCGAGGTTACTGCTCGCTTTTCCCCTCAACATCATCTAAACCGTGGTTCCTAAATAAAACTAAGCTTAAAGCCATTGACGCTAAAAGAATCAACAGACTGCTTAGTGGTAACGCATTCGATAGGCACACTCTCGCCAAAATGCATGTAGTTCCTAGTAACATATGTGATACATGCGATAGTATCGATAACGCCTCGCATTTAATTTTCAATTGTACAAAGTACAACACAACAAGGCAAAACTTCCCATCTCTAAGAAAATATAATGATATTTACAAATTCTTTGAAAGAGAAAACATCAGCGCGTACCAAACACTAATTGACTTCATCGACGAAATTGATGTAAAGCTATAAACAGTACTCCAACATCTTCTATTCTTTGACTTGGCAATTTCCACCTTCAAAAGGCGGGCGGCCAAATAATCCCACGCTACTCACGGGTAGCTTGGTAACTTAAATCCTAAAAAAAAAAAAAAAAAAAGCAGTGTAACATGTGGGACACCATTGAAGCTGAGTCTGAGGGCACCGCACACGCATCAGATATCCTTGCGCCAAAGAAGCGATCAGTCTCCTGGATAACAACCACTGCGGGTTGTCTAAAAAAATTTAAGAAATCTGATGTTGGCATTGGTGTGGAGCCCAAAACAGAAGTCGCAAATAAAATATGGTCGGAATTGCGTTACTTGCAGGATGGTATGTACTTAAAATAAAACTAAACTAACTAAACTATTGCCGATTCCACAGAGGATTCCAGTGAATCAGAGCTGGACCTGGAGGCATCTCATGATACGTCCTCTGAAGCGGGAACTCTTGGGAGTAACAGTAACTCTGATGATGACCAAAAGACTGATTTTTTTCTATACACACGTGAGTACTAAACGTCCCAATCTATTTTTCTCTATTAATTTTGTTTTATTATAGAATCTAAGACTGCCTGGCGGGTGCCAATGGTACTTGAAAGAACAATCAAAAAATTTGTTTACTTTCCTAAAAATAAGAACGCTCAATCAACAAATCGTTTATTTGTGACGGGATCCATTAAAAAGATCGTCATTTTCTACAAAGATGAGAAATCCGCAACCATAGAAGAGCTCACCGATGGGCATGACTGTGGAATTAAAACTCAGGAATCGACTATCCAATCCATCAACGATAAAGAAGCTGGAATTGAGCCGGATAAAGAATAAAAAATACCAATTGATGATAAAGAGGCCTTGGATTTGGCCTCTCCATTCGCTATTAACGAAGCTCCACTGGAAGATCAACAAGATGCGGAGACAAAAGCACTATCGTCATCGGAAGCCGAACCACAGCTATTAAACGAGGATCTTGGTTCCTGCACCCTGAAGGATGAAAAGATTTGCGACATAAAAGTTCTACCAGAAGCACAGCAGGACTCAGATGCAGAGTCTCTAATCACTATTGAAGAAGTTAAAGAAGAACTGTCCCCAACTGAAACCGAACCACATGCAAAAACTTAAACAATAGCAGTGACTGAGGATGATGAAAGTGCCATGGAAGTAGACGAGGCTAACCGATCAATGCAGCACTGCCAGGATTTCAATGTAGATCTACCTTACTGCCCCCCAGCGTTGAGCGTCTTTGAGAATAGCCTGACGTGCAACGATGTGCTGGCCGTGATCAAAGAGGACATAGAGCTCTATGGCACTGCCGTGTTGACCCTGTTGGCTGGTCAGATCACAGTGAACGGCTTCAGAGCCAAAAAACGTCAAAACTTGACCATCTATTCCACCAAGGGCATCAATTGGGTGAGCATTTCTCCGAAAAAGCGTGCGAAACCAATGCAAGAGAAGGTTGAATGGGACAAATTGTCTGAGAACTTTACGTGCGCACAATTGGACAACCTTCAGGGGTGCTTCAATAGTCAGGAGGATGCCCTTGTGCTCTTGCAGAGGAACACCAAGGACCAGAACATGCTCGAAACTTTAAAGCAGTACATGAGCCAGATTTTGTTCCCCCAGGTGAATGGGGCTAATGTGCCGCACTCGCAAAGCGAGATGCTGCTCAACTGCTACATCCAGAGCTCGGACAGAAAACGCACCCTTCAAGTACCTTATGAGTGGACAAAGCTGAAGATTCAGAAGACGAGCCGCCTGATGGTAACCGGTGGGAAGGGTGTCGGCAAGTCCACCCTGCTGCGATATCTGCTCAATCGGCATTTGAACGCTTTTCCACGCCTACTGTTCATTGATTTGGACATTGGCCAGCCGGAGATCTTTTTGCAGCAAACTGTCTCCTGCACTGTTATTGAAGAGCCGCTTCTGGGGCCAGGATTCCTACTGAACAAGCAGCCGGATCGGGCTCACGTCGTGGGCGACACAAACATCGTCATGTGCCACGAGCAGTATTTCGAGGCGGTGGTCCAGCTGATGAGCCACATCCAAAATAATCCCGAGTATGCCAACATGCCTTTTCTGATCAACACGATGGGCTACAACAGGGGATTTGGCCTCGAGCTGATGGCTCTGCTGGTGGACTACATCAAGCCGACGGATGTGGTGCAGATCTCGAGTACTTTACCCATGAACAACTTTAAGTCGCTACTCGACTGGTCGACCCTTTCAAAGGTCAAAGGTCCCTATGTCTACAAAAATACGGCGTTCATGGTTGAGGGTAAAAACCATAAGTACACGCTCCACGAGCTGCCCAGTGCTGTCCCACCTAGACAGCAGGGAGTCTGGCGAATGAGTCCCAGGGATATGAGATTCGCCAATCTGTTGGTCCGCCTCAGCTCCTGCCTGAAGGGCAGTGCCAAGCACCTGACTGACTGCGAGCCCCTCAGCTCATCTTTTGTGAATATTCAAGTCGTCCATTCCACAGAGGAAGACCTTGATAAGTGTAGTGTATTGACACTCAGACTTAAGCACGCGTTGTCTTCAAGATTCTCTTTTATTCTATATCCCTTGGATGGTGTGACCGTATATAGATATTAATATAATCCCTAACACGCCTCTCCTTAGATGTTTAATATACATGTCATTTACAAATCTATTTTCTTATAACAATTTGATTTGTGTACTTAATCTAATTAGCGTATATAAAATTTATGTGATTTCGTATTTTTCTTTCTTCTTAATCTGTTTAGTATTTGTTTCAGTGTTTAATTTGTACATAATTTGATTTCATAATTCCTTTCTTTATATTATTTTATTGTTAAATACGCTTTACTACCTTCCCTGCCTCACGTGGTCTCAACTCTCTCCTGGTGGGTGTTGGTTGAGAAACTATTTGTTCATTGTTGGTTTTGGAATTGTCATCTACTGAACAATTGCTTTCGACATCAGGTGTTTTCGCATTAGGCGATGTATGATTGTTAGTGCTTTGGTTTCTAATTTGATCCAGGTGACGTTTTATTTCTCTGTTATTGTTCGCCAAAATACAACAATACGAACGCGGGCCCAGTTGTTGTTTTACAGTTGCCTGAGTCCAGCTTGCTTTGTTAGGATTTTTGTAGTCCCTAACCATAACTTTTTGACCCTTTAAAAATTCTGTGCTTCGTCTACCTTTGTGATTTACAACACACTCAGTCTGTTTTTTATTTATTATGCTTTCGACCGTAGGTGGTTTTAACAACGAAAATCTTGTTTTTAGTGTACGACCAAAAAATAATTTAGCAGGAGATTCGCCCGTAGTACAATGAATCGTATTTCGGTAATCGATCAAAAATCTATTTAAAATTGTATTAAAATCTTGTCTTTCATTAGCCTTTATGTTTGCATATAGTGATTTCTTAACAGTCTTTACAAAATTTTCTGCTTGACCATTAGTCGCTGGATGTCCTGGAGCAGTAAAAATGTGATTAACACCATTGTTTTTCATAAACGTTTTAAAATCATCAGAAGTAAACTGTCGTCCATTGTCACTAACTAACACGTCTGGTAAACCATATCGACAAAATACTTCTCTAAGCTTGTTGATAGTAAACAATGAAGTTATTTCCTTCGTTTTGAATACTTCTGCCCATTTTGTATAAGAATCTATAATAACCAATAAATGAAAACCTCTAATTGGTCCTGCAAAGTCTATGTGTACTCGACTCCAAGCCTTTCCTGTGGATTTCCACGGTATTAACAGACTCTTTTCTGGACTTGATTGTAGTTCCTGACAAGGAATACAATCTCGAATTAATTTCTCAATTTCAGAATCCATGCAAGGCCACCACACATAAGAACGTGCTAACATTTTGGTTTTTACTATTCCCAAATGCGATGCATGAAATTCTGCTAAAATAGCTTGTCTCAGTTTGGTTGGAATTACTACTCTGTGTCCCCATAAGATACAATCATATTCCACTGAAAGTTCATTTGTTTTAGAGATGTAGGCAGAAAACTCGCTGCCTTTTAATCTTGTCTTCGAACCAGTGTTAATTGCCTCACAAACTTTTGATAATATTGGGTCACGTCGTGTTTCACGAGCTATTTCTTTGAAGCTAATTTTGAACACCTTTTCGGACTGTATAAAATGTATGTAATTATAGTCTTCGTTTGGTACAGCCGTTTCCCATTGAGGCATTCTTGAGAGTCCATCTGCTATATTTAAGGTCCCCTTTATGTGTTCAACTGTATATTGAAAACCTGACAAAGTCAGTGCCCATCTTTGCATTCGTGCAGAGGCCATCAATGGAAGTCCTTTCAGGTCTCCAAATATGCTTAGTAATGGTTTGTGATCTGTTCGAAGGATGAACTTGTTTCCTAAAAGATACTGTCTTAATTTACTCACACAGAACACTATAGCCAGGGCCTCTTTCTCGATTGTACTGTAATTATGCTCGCTTTTGGATAATGCTCTTGATACAAATGCTATTGGTTTGATATCTTCATTGCATTTATGTGATAAAACACCTGAAACTGCATGACTGCTAGCATCAGTCGTTAATACTAACGGTTGATCTGGGTTGTAGTGAACTAAAACTTGTTCAGAAGTTACTTCTTTCTTTACCTCTTCATATGCACTCTGACATTCGCGTGTCCAATTAAATTTTGTATTTTTCTTTAATAATGCATATAAAGGACTCATTATCTGAGCGAAATTATTGATAAACTTTGAATAATAATTTACCATGCCTATGAAAGCTCTAAGCTGTGATACGTTTTCCGGAGCCGGTGCAAACAATACACTCGCAACTCTATCATTGTTTTTGCTCAGTCCTATCCTGTCAATTGAAAATCCTAGGTAACAAATTTTGGATTTAAAGAACTCACATTTCTTGTCATTTAATTTAAGTCCAACTGATTTCAGTTTTCTAAGTACAGCTTTTAGGTTTGAAATATGTTCTTGAAGATCTCGTCCTGTAACTGTTATGTCATCTTGATAAACCACAACTCCTCGCATACCCTGAAACAACCCTTCCATTGTTTTTTGAAAAATAGCTGCTGCAGTTTTTATACCAAATGGTAAGCGTTTAACTTTCAATAGTCCAATATGTGTGCTCCAAGTACACAAATTTTGAGATTGCTCATCTAAATTTAGCTGATTGTAAGCATTTGACAGGTCAAGTTTTGAATACAGTGTACCCCCTTCAAGCGCTGCAAAAATGTCGTCTATTCGAGGTAGTGGATACTTTACGTCGACTAAAGACCGGTTTAATGTAACCTTATAGTCACCACAAATTCGTATGTCACCGTTTGGTTTTAAAATCGGTACCAAAGGTGTTGCCCATTCAGAACTAACAACTTGCTCTAAAATTCCATCATCTATGAATTTTCGTAACTGCACTTCAATCTTTTCTTTCCATGCTAATGGTACTGACCTAGGCTTGAAAAATATTGGTTTTGCATCTTCTTTTAATAGTAACGATATCGTATTCGTAGTATATGAACCTAAACGAGGCTCAAAAACTTCAGCAAACTCCGATTTAATCTGTTCTGTAATTACAGAATTTGGTTCATTTACGTACACATTGTTCACCTGCATTAACTCAAAATTAAAAGCTCTCAAAAATGTTCTACCTAGCAAAGGTGGACTCACTGCATTGGTTACAACAACAACAATTTGTTTTTTTAGACCTCGATATTCGATCGTTGCATCGTACTCACCAATAACTTTGATTGAATCTCCATTGTAATCTACATATGGAACTAGACATTTTCTAAGTGGTCTGCTGGTATTTAAGCTTTCGTAAAATGTTTTTGGAACCAATGTGCACGGTGCACCAGTGTCGCAAGCAATTTTCGTTATGTTTCCATCAATTTTTACAGGTAAATAATATACTCCATTAGTTGAGGTTGTATCAACGCTATAGATAGAAAAGTTATAATTATCATTATCAAAATTATTATCAGAATAGGTGTCATGTTTTGTTTGAGATACATAATTTACGGATTTTTTTGATTTATTTTTACAAATGCTCGCCAAGTGACCTGTTTTTCCACAGCTGTGACATTTGCATGCCTTATACTTGCAATTGTTTGAGTTATGATTTCGCCAGCCACAGTGTGTGCATGGCTGCTGCTTCTTTTCTCTGCCAGCGTCGCAGTCGTTTTCGCCGTCGCCGTCACCGTCGCTTCTGCCGCCTCTGTAACTCACGTTTCGGTTGCCCTTGAAATGACTTCTGCCGTTGCTCTTTGCTTGATCTCTGTTCTCGCCTCTTTGCCTCTGCCATTGACTAGTCCCGTTCTTTTGATGCATGTAGTTGACGTTGTGTTCTGTCTTCCTTGTGCTGATCTTCGTCTCCATGATCATCGCCTTCTTGAGTGCATCAGCCAGAGTTAGATTTTCGTCTTCTTCACATATTCTTTCATATATAGGGTTGGGAAGGCTCATCACAAATTGGTTTAATACAAACGCTTCCAGATTTGAGCCAAATTTGCATTCCAATGCCAATTGTTTAACTCGATCATACCACTCCGCTACAGTCTCATCTTCACTTTTTGTGGACATGTGAAATTTTTTTCTTTCTCTGAATATGAGTGTAGGTGGTGTGTAGTGTGTTTTTATAATATCACATAATTCTTTGTATGCTTTTGATACGGGTGATACCGGATTGCACAAACTATGTAGTACAGTGTAAGCCGCTGTACCGATCGACTTCAACAAAACTGCCTTTTTTGTGTTTTCCTCTTTCACATTCAATTCGCACAAATGTATGTCGAATTTTTCCTTCCAAATGCAGAACGTTTCTTGGTGTGGCGAAAACTCAGCAATTGTTGCCATTTGATAGAATGTTGGTGCTTCATTTTTCGTCATGTTGCTATTCATATATTATATGCACTTTTAACATGTGTATGTATATTAATACGTTTTATTTTATGCTCGTCGCCAATTATGTAGTGTATTGACACTCAGACTTAAGCACGCGTTGTCTTCAAGATTCTCTTTTATTCTATATCCCTTGGATGGTGTGACCGTATATAGATATTAATATAATACCTAACCATAAGAG
Organism: Drosophila miranda; assembly: GCF_003369915.1. Classification (NCBI taxonomy): domain Eukaryota; kingdom Metazoa; phylum Arthropoda; class Insecta; order Diptera; family Drosophilidae; genus Drosophila; species Drosophila miranda. The sequence goes on from NW_022881614.1 coordinate 22,659,575, forward strand.
TAGCATTATCGCTGGAATGGAAGCCAATGTGGTTTACTTGGCCCATCTGGAAGCTCAGGATCTGCCCGTGTGCCTGGGCATAGGTAAGCAGAGTTCAACCATTTCAGTTGATTATTTCACTGATCATTTCGCGTATTCCCCATCAGGTGTCGTCCGTGCCATTGACTTTGAGAAAGAGAAGCTGTATCTCGTGCCGGCCATTCCTCTGGAGCGAATGTGCCAAGTGAATTGCCTTATATCCTGTGGAGACATCAGCCTTCCGCATCGTCTTTCAGAAGGACGACGCCGGCTGGCTGACAAAGAGCATCAATCAGTTCTATTCGCGCACGTCTTCCATGAAAAAAGATTAATGCTAAAACAGCTACCTGTACTTTTATGAAAAGTAAAAATCCAAATAAAGCTTTATTGATATAGAGGCTAAGGCGAGATATTGTGTCTGCCCTTCAGTATCCTGCGCATCAGTACACGACGTCCCTCTGGGGTGGACATGCGAGGACGTTGCGTGGACGTTGATGCGTTTCACCTCGCGGGGCTTGGGGAAGTGGCAGCGGACCTTCGGCTTGAGCACGGTCCGGTCGAAGGCATGCTTCTGGCGCACTAGGATGGTTTGTGCCGTGTTGAATTCCACCAGGCAGGTTCTAAAATAACAATAGTTATTAATGTTCCATACAAAAGAATTTTCGTTGATTTCCACCTCTGAATCAATCCCTGCAGCATGTTTTTGTTAAGTAATTTTGTATATCACTTTTTCCCCACTTGCTATGAACTTTTGAAGAAAATCGGCGCAGATCTTATATACCAAAATATACAGATCAAAAATTAACTTAGCTCACTTAAGGTCCCTCTATTTAAACAGTTGAACTACTTGAGGTAAATGGCGGAAAATATGAAAGATTTTAATAAGAAGTTAAGTAATTTTCAATAAACAGCTGTACAGCGCTGCCAGATGTTCATTCGCTAGATCTTACGGAAAGTTGGCATGGCAGCACTGATTACGATGGCAAACAGCTGACAATATAAAATACAGTCACACTGTTACAACAACTCCATTCAGCTAATCGGCCAAACTGTAAATTTTGCTCCGTTCGTTCGGTTCGTCTCCCACCATAAAGTATACATAAATTGAATTTCGAAACACGGAAGCGTGATGGTTGGTGGAGGAGGCTGCAACAGCAGCAGCACTGTTGTTCTTTTTCTCCCATTTGCTGGTGTTGATGATGATGATGATGGTGTGTGTTGTGTTCGTGTATGGATGCGTAAGAGAGGGCGAGAAAACTCTAAAAATCTGACCAGGACACGGTCAACCAGAGTCCAGTAGTCATGGCCACGAGGCTTAACAAATGATTGTGGTGGCGGCGGCGGCGGAGGCCCCCTGCAAATGGAGAGTGTTTTCCCGGTCATGCGGATGCGGTGCGGCTGGGGCAGCTGTCACTTCACTTACCCACCCTTTTCCCCTCTGCTGACTTTCATGTGTCTGTCTTTTCAGCCTCTCTCCCTTCCTTTCTCTCTTTGCCTGCGACGAGAGTGTGTGTGCGTGTGTGTTTTGATGACGGCACTCAGTTTCCGCCCGCACTGATTTTGCCCGTGCCAATACCAGACACAGTGTGTCCTCGCAAACACTGACCACCAGCTGCTGGAAGGTATACCGAAAGCTTTGGTTTTTCCAGAGTATGCTTCTCTGTATTAGCACTTCATTCAATTAGCAACTTTGGTTGATTTAATTTAGCGAGTGACCACTGTACTAAATCCCGACCATTACCATTCCAGTTTTTGGCACTCTTTTGCGGATGCTGCGTACGCAAAAAGGGGGACGCTTCTATGAGTGGAGTGCCTGGAACTGGGAACTGGGACCTGGCCTTTTTATACCCGATACTCAAAATTAGTATTGGGGTATATGAGATTTGTGGTAAAAGTGGATGTGTGTAACGTCCAGAAGGAATCGTTTCCGACCCCATAAAGTATATATATTCTTGATCAGCATCAATAGCCGAGTCGATTGAGCCATGTCTGTCTGTCCGTCTGTCCGTCCGTTCGTCTGTCCGTCCGTCCGTCCGACCGTCTGTCCGTCCCCTTCAGCGCATAGTGCTCAAAGACTATAAAAGCTAGAGCAACGATGTTTTGGATCCAGACTTCTGTGATATGTCACTGCTACAAGAATATTTCAAAACTTTGCCCCGCCCACTTCCGCCCACGCAAAGGACGAAAATCTGGGCATCCACAAATCTCAGAGACTTTTAAGGCTAGAGTAACCAAATTTGGTATCCGCCCTTCTGTTAAATCTCACTACAAAACGTATATCTCAGAATTTCGCCCCACCCCCTTCCGCCCCCACAAAGGACGAAAATCTGTTGCATCCACAATATTGCACATTCGAGAAAACTAAAAACGCAGAATCATAGATAATGACCATATCTATCAGATTGCTGAATCTGGATCAGATCAGATCATTTTTATAGCCAATATGAACAAATCAATTTGCAGTGGCTACGCAGCGACCGACGTCACGCTCAGACTGCTTTTCTGTCTCTCTCGCACGCACTCTTTGTCGTGTCGTTTAATATTAGCAGCGTCTGCCGGAGGAGAGCCATACTGACTTAGTATCGGGTATAACCGTAGAGTTGCGGTGTCCGCAGCAACTCACAACGTTCCCCCTCGTTTTATATTAGGAATGCATCAATCAAAGAAGAAATAACTAATGTTCATTGAGATATGACATATGCGCATAAATCACACCGAAAGAATGTTGCCCTGACGATCCTCCTTTCAATTCTAGATCCCATCGCCGGCGACGTCAATCGGAGGGTTCTGGAGCCGACGATGATGACTACGAGTATGAAGATGAGGGAGAGGATGCTATGTAAGTAATACAGACAGTCCCTGTCTTCTGTGCCTCTTCTGAGTGTCTGTCATTTTATGTTCTATCTTTGGAACAGTGAGCCAAGCACGGAAGTTCCCGCGGTGACTACGCATGCGCATCGTCATCATCATGGAGTGGAGAGTGTTCCGATTGATTACTCAATTGGTTATATGTACCTACTACATTCCGAATATTTATTTTGGTTCATTCTCTCGGTGTTTTTATTATCCGTTATCCGTTAATCCGTTTAAATGCGAATACTCCGAGGTTAATGCATTGTGGATGGTGTTGAACTATGTACGAGTATATGTATAACCAAAGACTATACAATACCAAGATGTTGCATGAGGAACAAATGCTTTTTCAATTTTCGTTTGACGCTTATTGGTACGGTCGCGCGGGGCTAGTACTTCAATTCTCTTTTACGCTACCTTCGCCTCCGAAATGCTACTCGGCTTCGTCAATGCCTCGGTCAGCGTCGAGTCGGTGTGAAAGCATGTCAGTGCTGCGTGCCGAAACCGTAGGGCAGCGTGGTCGCTGATGTCTTTGGCGCGGCACAGTGGGGACTCAGCCAAAATAGTCAAAAAATTGTATGAGTGCTTTAGATAAATTTAATGTACGCATCTAATAGAGAATTTTCCAATCGAATTTTCAAGATAGTTTTAGTTTAGGAGATATAAGCACTCAAAGTTTAACATTTTTTCAGTGTGCAAATATTTATTGAACTCATATTCACTAACTAATTTAGCAAGCTAAGACGGTCAAAGGTCCCACTGTGCCGCTCCAAAGACATCGGTAATCCGCGACCACCGCTTCGACGGTGCTGAGGCTCGAGAGTCCAGAATTATTTCGTTGCTGGTGAAGGCATTGCCGAACAGACGAAACCGATGGGCAGCGGGGTAGCGGTAGAGACGAAGTACAGGCGAAAAGGGAATTGAAACCCCGCGCGCTCCACGTGCCTTTTAGGTCCTAATGTTAGGAACCGCCGTAGAACAGCTTTTTGGTCGCTCATGCAACATCTTGGTATTGTATAGTCTTTGGTATAACGCATACGAGTCGAGATTCCGTTATTATTTCCGGAAGTCACAAGTTTTTTTCTGTTCGTTTTACAACACTGCACTTTGTTAATAACAATTCGCACAGCCACAAACACACAAAAAGAAAACACTTTACATGGAACACGGATACACCTACACACATACTATAGAAACACATACATGCATACATATATCCGATATCTACCCTGCAGTACGGGTCATTAATGACTCAGCTGCTGACACGTCGATGACCGCGTCACTACCCCCGATGACATAGTTGATGACCGGCCATACGCTGAGCTGATGACATTAACATGGAGATGTCCTAGGGCATAATCGATGACATTGTCATCGAGCATTGCCGAAAAATCATGCACTTAATAAGCGATGATTTTTACCTAAAAATCATGCATTTTATAAGTGATGATTTTTTGGCTTAAATCACGCTTATTAAATGCATGATTTTTGCCTAAAGATCATGCACATAATAAGCGATGATTTTTACCTAAAAATCATGCATTTTATAGGTGATGATTTTTACCTAAATATCATGCATTTTGTAAGTGATGATTTTTCACGAAAAATCATGCATTTAATATAAAAAAGTAATACATTCAATTGTTTATTTTTCCAATTAGTTTTATTTATTAAAAATTATTATTAATTATTGTCTAAGGATGCCAGAGCTTGGTATTTTTTGTCCCTTGCGCCCTTTTGAAAATAGCTATTCTTAATATTGTGAATAGCCTTCCGAATCACTTTTTCTGCTGGCTCGTGGGGTATTTTCATCTTCACCGCAGCTGAAATAATATGGATATATTATATATATGTACAATTACTATTAATTTGGTTCAATTGTATAAAAAGAATTTGTTCGATTTTTAAAACGGTTGTTTGTTTCAACAAAAACAACAATGTTCACTGTAGGTCAGCGGTGGGCTGTTCATTTCCTCCAACAACAAAAACAAAACACTCGCAAAAAAAATGTACATGCTCGAGCCAAGCCGCACAAATAAGGGTTACTTTTTGTTGCTTTTCTTTTGTTGTTTGTTTTGCTGCTGGACTGCTCAAAAATTGCAATTTCGTGCCCACCGCAGATTATAAAAAATTAATTCGCTAATACGGATTTATATTCTATTTCTTTATTCTTCTTTTATTCCCGAGCATAAGAGAAGAATAAAGAAATATAATGTGAATGCAGCGAAACATTAATATAATTTGAACACAGTTTTTTCATAAATTTAACTTTTTATACAATTGAGATTTTTTTTATTTAACACGCGTACAACACATATTATTAATTATTTAAAAACTGCACTTACCTGATAATAATAATAATCACAGATTACTTATTTTCACTTATTAAAACTCCGTGTGACGATTGCAAATAGCAAAGAACAAAGCAAAAGAGTTCTGTCGACGCAGTCGCAAAGAAGACGAAAAGATAAAACGAAGTTCTCTGCTACTGCGCACGGTCGGCAGAACCGAATTACGTTCGGCACGCGCGGAAAAGAAAGAAACAAAAGAAAAAACAAAGGGTTCGATTTGGCTGGCGTCAACGCCTCGATGACATTTGAGATGGCATTCGTCATCGCTCACTGCTGGTACTGCAGGGTATATACATATTTACACTATAAATAACTGTAATTCATCATATGGTGTATACGTTTTTTCTTCTCTTTTGCCATTTCTTTCTCGCTCTATCTCTCTCTGTCTATATATCGCTCTCATTGTGTTCTCTCGTTCTCTCACTTGTTTGATGAATGTTTAAACTGAAATCGATATCGATATCGCCATCGAAAACCAAATACTAATCGTAACTAACAATCGAATCATCGACTAACCCAAGTCGGAGGGGGATTCTGCCTCTGCGTCTGCCACGCCCTCGGTGGCCAGTGTGGAGGAGGAGATCGAGGAGAGCGTCTCCAAGCTGGAGTCCGTGATAAGCAAGACTATTGAGAATACGAAGAACATCAAGGAGCTGGTCCCAGTGCTCGGGCCATCGTCCGTCGATGAGGGTGGTGCTGGTGCTGACGATGATGATGATGTAGAGGATGTGGAACTCCAGCAATTGGGCGCCGCTGCAGGGAAATTCCAGGAAAATGATGTGGACACCACCACAGCGGCTGCCGCAACAGCCACAACTGGGATGCCTGGCTCTGCCACGGACATGGTAAAGTCCAGTTACATGGAGGAGGAAGCAGGGAATCAGGTGGATGCCGTTGCCGTGGATACTGTTACCACATTCAGCACCGCTGATAACACCACACCCCCACCCATATCGCCCCCCACCCCACCACAGCACAGCAGCAGCAATAGCAAGCAGAAGCCATTCTCACCCTATGATGCCACCTCCTCAGTGTCAGTGTCCTCCTCCTCTGTTGTGCCATCAATCGAAGCTGTTGAAACGTCTTCGTTGCCATCCATGTCCACCTCTACATCGGCCACAGGGACCTGCTCACCCTCATCCTCACCCTCAAACTCATCCCCATCCTCTCACATTGTTGCCATCACAGACATTGTATTAGACAACAACAACCATAAAAACAACAACAATACTCTAACAACTTCATCATCATCTGCATCATCATCATCTGCAACAACAACAACTACAACAATCACACCAACAGCAACAATGTCAACTACAACAACAGCAACAACATCACTGTCTGAAATGTCGCCAAAGGTAAATGATGTCGCTTTTGTGTGAACGCGCCCGTGATTGTGTGTGTTGTCTCTCTTGTCTACTGTCTCTTGTCGTTGTCACATCTAAGCTGTTGTCCTCCCTCCCCCTCTTTATGTGAGTGTGTGTGTGTCTCCTCCAACCAGCCAGGAGTTAGCTTAGTTCTGTCTCTCTCTCTCTGCCTCTCCATCTCTTAATCTGTAACTCTCTTGTTTTTCTTTTATATTGATATTGTATTTTTATTGCCTTTTGTCCTGTGTAAAACGAGAGTTGAACTTCATAAAAATGGCTTAACAACATCCCTGTTGCAGTCAGAAAAGACTTTTAGTGGAGTTGTGTTTGTACATAAATGTTAGCAAACTAGATAAAGAAGTGTATGTAGATATAGTTAATATATATGTATTTATAAATTGTACATATGTATATATATGCTTTTAGCTGCAGCTTAATTTGCGTGTTGACAGTTAGTGTTTGTAAACGATCCTCGAGCTTTAAATGAGAGCTGCAATTAGTGCTGGAAAACTATATCCCAAGGATGGGCACTGGTTCTTCGGCAGTTTATTCGGTGGGATACTTTTTATACCCGATACTCAAAATGAGTATTGGGGTATATTAGATTTGTGGTAAAAGTGGATGTGTGTAACGTCCAGAAGGAATCGTTTCCGACCCCATAAAGTATACATATTCTTGATCAGCATCAATAGCCGAGTCGATTGAGCCATGTCTGTCTGTCCGTCTGTCCGTCCGTCCGTCTGTCCGTCTGTCCTTCCCTTTCAGCGCCTAGTGTTCAAAGACTATAAGAGCGAGAGCAACGATGTTTTGGATCCAGACTTCTGTGATATGTCACTGCTACAAGAATATTTCAAAACTTTGCCCCGCCCACTTCCGCCCCCACAAAGGGCGAAAATCTGTGGCATCCACAATTTCAACGATACGAGAAAACTAAAATGTGAACATGTGAAATTTTTTTCTTTCTCTGAATATGAGTGAAGGTGGTGTGTAGTGTGTTTTTAAAATTTCACATAATTCTTTGTATGCTTTTGATACGGGTGATACCGGATTGCACAAACTATGTACAGTGTAAGCCGCTGTACCGATCGACTTCAACAAAACTGCCTTTTTTGTGTTTTCCTCTTTCACATTCAATTCGCACAAATGTCGAATTTTTCCTTCCAAATGCAGAACGTTTCTTGGTGTGGCGAAAACTCAGCAATTGTTGCCATTTGATAGAATGTTGGTGCTTCATTTTTCGTCATGTTGCTATTCATATATTATATGCACTTTTAACATGTGTATGTATATTAATACGTTTTATTTTATGCTCGTCGCCAATTATGTAGTGTATTGACACTCAGACTTAAGCACGCGTTGTCTTCAAGATTCTCTTTTATTCTATATCCCTTGGATGGTGTGACCGTATATAGATATTAATATAATACCTAACCATAAGAGTAGAAATATCGCTGGAATGGAAGCCAATGTGGTTTACTTGGCCCATCTGGAAGCTCAGGATCTGCCCGTGTGCCTGGGCATAGGTAAGCAGAGTTCAACCATTTCAGTTGATTATTTCACTGATCATTTCGCGTATTCCCCATCAGGTGTCGTCCGTGCCATTGACTTTGAGAAAGAGAAGCTGTATCTCGTGCCGGCCATTCCTCTGGAGCGAATGTGCCAAGTGAATTGCCTTATATCCTGTGGAGACATCAGCCTTCCGCATCGTCTTTCAGCAGGACGACGCCGGCTGGCTGACAAAGAGCATCAATCAGTTCTATTCGCGCACGTCTTCCATGAAAAAAGATTAATGCTAAAACAGCTACCTGTACTTTTATGAAAAGTAAAAATCCAAATAAAGCTTTATTGATATAGAGGCTAAGGCGAGATATTGTGTCTGCCCTTCAGTATCCTGCGCATCAGTACACGACGTCCCTCTGGGGTGGACATGCGAGGACGTTGCGTGGACGTTGATGCGTTTCACCTCGCGGGGCTTGGGGAAGTGGCAGCGGACCTTCGGCTTGAGCACGGTCCGGTCGAAGGCATGCTTCTGGCGCACTAGGATGGTTTGTGCCGTGTTGAATTCCACCAGGCAGGTTCTAAAATAACAATAGTTATTAATGTTCCATACAAAAGAATTTTCATTGATTTTCACCTCTGAATCAATCCCTGCAGCATGTTTTTGTTAAGTAATTTTGTATATCACTTTTTCCCCACTTGCTATGAACTTTTGAAGAAAATCGGCGCAGATCTTATATACCAAAATATACAGATCAAAAATTAACTTAGCTCACTTAAGGTCCCTCTATTTAAACAGTTGAACTACTTGAGGTAAATGGCGGAAAATATGAAAGATTTTAATAAGAAGTTAAGTAATTTTCAATAAACAGCTGTACAGCGCTGCCAGATGTTCATTCGCTAGATCTTACGGAAAGTTGGCATGGCAGCACTGATTACGATGGCAAACAGCTGACAATATAAAATACAGTCACACTGTTACAACAACTCCATTCAGCTAATCGGCCAAACTGTAAATTTTGCTCCGTTCGTTCGGTTCGTCTCCCACCATAAAGTATACATAAATTGAATTTCGAAACACGGAAGCGTGATGGTTGGTGGAGGAGGCTGCAACAGCAGCAGCACTGTTGTTCTTTTTCTCCCATTTGCTGGTGTTGATGATGATGATGATGGTGTGTGTTGTGTTCGTGTATGGATGCGTAAGAGAGGGCGAGAAAACTCGAAAAATCTGACCAGGACACGGTCAGCCAGAGTCCAGTAGTCATGGCCACGAGGCTTAACAAATGATTGTGGTGGCGGCGGCGGCGGAGGCCCCCTGCAAATGGAGAGTGTTTTCCCGGTCATGCGGATGCGGTGCGGCTGGGGCAGCTGTCACTTCACTTACCCACCCTTCTCCCCTCTGCTGACTTTCATGTGTCTGTCTTTTCAGCCTCTCTCCCTTCCTTTCTCTCTTTGCCTGCGACGAGAGTGTGTGTGTGTGTGTGCGTGTGTGTTTTGATGACGGCACTCAGTTTCCGCCCGCACTGATTTTGCCCGTGCCAATACCAGACACAGTGTGTCCTCGCAAACACTGACCACCAGCTGCTGGAAGGTATACCGAAAGCTTTGGTTTTTCCAGAGTATGCTTCTCTGTATTAGCAATTCATTCAATTAGCAACTTTGGTTGATTTAATTTAGCGAGTGACCACTGTACTAAATCCCGACCATTACCATTCCAGTTTTTGGCACTCTTTTGCGGATGCTGCGTACGCAAAAAGGGGGACGCTTCTATGAGTGGAGTGCCTGGAACTGGGAACTGGGACCTGGCCTTTTTATACCCGATACTCAAAATTAGTATTGGGGTATATTAGATTTGTGGTAAAAGTGGATGTGTGTAACGTCCAGAAGGAATCGTTTCCGACCCCATAAAGTATATATATTCTTGATCAGCATCAATAGCCGAGTCGATTGAGCCATGTCTGTCCGTCCGTCTGTCCGTCCGTTCGTCTGTCCGTCCGTCCGTCCGACCGTCTGTCCGTCCCCTTCAGCGCATAGTGCTCAAAGACTATAAAAGCTAGAGCAACGATGTTTTGGATCCAGACTTCTGTGATATGTCACTGCTACAAGAATATTTCAAAACTTTGCCCCGCCCACTTCCGCCCACGCAAAGGACGAAAATCTGGGCATCCACAAATCTCAGAGACTTTTAAGGCTAGAGTAACCAAATTTGGTATCCGCACTTCTGTTAAATCTCACTACAAAACGTATATCTCAGAATTTCGCCCCACCCCCTTCCGCCCCACAAAGGACGAAAATCTGTTGCATCCACAATATTGCACATTCGAGAAAACTAAAAACGCAGAATCATAGATAATGACCATATCTATCAGATTGCTGAATCTGGATCAGATCAGATCATTTTTATAGCCAATAGGAACAAATCAATTTGCAGTGGCTACGCAGCGACCGACGTCACGCTCAGACTGATTTTCTGTCTCTCTCGCACGCACTCTTTGTCGTGTCGTTTAATATTAGCAGCGTCTGCCGGAGGAGAGCCATACTGACTTAGTATCGGGTATAACCGTAGAGTTGCGGTGTCCGCAGCAACTCACAACGTTCCCCCTCGTTTTATATTAGGAATGCATCAATCAAAGAAGAAATAACTAATGTTCATTGAGATATGACATATGCGCATAAATCACACCGAAAGAATGTTGCCCTGACGATCCTCCTTTCAATTCTAGATCCCATCGCCGGCGACGTCAATCGGAGGGTTCTGGAGCCGACGATGATGACTACGAGTATGAAGATGAGGGAGAGGATGCTATGTAAGTAATACAGACAGTCCCTGTCTTCTGTGCCTCTTCTGAGTGTCTGTCATTTTATGTTCTATCTTTGGAACAGTGAGCCAAGCACGGAAGTTCCCGCGGTGACTACGCATGCGCATCGTCATCATCATGGAGTGGAGAGTGTTCCGATTGATTACTCAATTGGTTATATGTACCTACTACATTCCCAATATTTATTTTGGTTCATTCTCTCGGTGTTTTTATTATCCGTTATCCGTTAATCCGTTTAAATGCGAATACTCCGAGGTTAATGCATTGTGGATGGTGTTGAACTATGTACGAGTATATGTATAACCAAAGACTATACAATACCAAGATGTTGCATGAGGAACAAATGCTTTTTCAATTTTCGTTTGACGCTTATTGGTACGGTCGCGCGGGGCTAGTACTTCAATTCTCTTTTACGCTACCTTCGCCTCCGAAATGCTACTCGGCTTCGTCAATGCCTCGGTCAGCGTCGAGTCGGTGTGAAAGCATGTCAGTGCTGCGTGCCGAAACCGTAGGGCAGCGTGGTCGCTGATGTCTTTGGCGCGGCACAGTGGGGACTCAGCCAAAATAGTCAAAAAATTGTATGAGTGCTTTAGATAAATTTAATGTACGCATCTAATAGAGAATTTTCCAATCGAATTTTCAAGATAGTTTTAGTTTAGGAGATATAAGCACTCAAAGTTTAACATTTTTTCAGTGTGCAAATATTTATTGAACTCATATTCACTAACTAATTTAGCAAGCTAAGACGGTCAAAGGTCCCACTGTGCCGCTCCAAAGACATCGGCGATCCGCGACCACCGCTTCGACGGTGCTGAGGCTCGAGAGTCCAGAATTATTTCGTTGCTGGTGAAGGCATTGCCGAACAGACGAAACCGATGGGCAGCGGGGTCGCGGTAGAGACGAAGTACAGGCGAAAAGGGAATTGAAACCCCGCGCGCTCCACGTGCCTTTTAGGTCCTAATGTTAGGAACCGCCATAGAACAGCTTTTTGATCGCTCATGCAACATCTTGGTATTGTATAGTCTTTGGTATAACGCATACGAGTCGAGATTCCGTTATTATTTCCGGAAGTCACAAGTTTTTTTCTGTTCGTTTTACAACACTGCACTTTGTTAATAATAATTCGCACAGCCACAAACACACAAAAAGAAAACACTTTACATGGAACACGGATACACCTACACACATACTATAGAAACACATACATGCATACATATATCCGATATCTACCCTGCAGTACGGGTCATTAATGACTCAGCTGCTGACACGTCGATGACCGCGTCACTACCCCCGATGACATAGTTGATGACCGGCCATACGCTGAGCTGATGACATTAACATGGAGATGTCCTAGGGCATAATCGATGACATTGTCATCGAGCATTGCCGAAAAATCATGCACTTAATAAGCGATGATTTTTACCTAAAAATCATGCATTTTATAAGTGATGATTTTTTGGCTTAAATCACGCTTATTAAATGCATGATTTTTGCCTAAAGATCATGCACATAATAAGCGATGATTTTTACCTAAAAATCATGCATTTTATAGGTGATGATTTTTACCTAAATATCATGCATTTTGTAAGTGATGATTTTTCACGAAAAATCATGCATTTAATATAAAAAAGTAATACATTCAATTGTTTATTTTTCCAATTAGTTTTATTTATTAAAAATTATTATTAATTATTGTCTAAGGATGCCAGAGCTTAGTATTTTTTGTCCCTTGCGCCCTTTTGAAAATAGCTATTCTTAATATTGTGAATAGCCTTCCGAATCACTTTTTCTGCTGGCTCGTGGGGTATTTTCATCTTCACCGCCGCTGAAATAATATGGATATATTATATATATGTACAATTACTATTAATTTGGTTCAATTGTATAAAAAGAATTTGTTCGATTTTTAAAACGGTTGTTTGTTTCAACAAAAACAACAATGTTCACTGTAGGTCAGCGGTGGGCTGTTCATTTCCTCCAACAACAAAAACAAAACACGCGCAAAAAAAATGTACATGCTCGAGCCAAGCCGCACAAATAAGGGTTACTTTTTGTTGCTTTTCTTTTGTTGTTTGTTTTGCTGCTGGACTGCTCAAAAATTGCAATTTCGTGCCCACCGCAGATTATAACAAATTAATTCGCTAATACGGATTTATATTCTATTTCTTTATTCTTCTTTTATTCCCGAGAATAAGAGAAGAATAAAGAAATATAATGTGAATGCAGCGAAACATTAATATAATTTGAACACAGTTTTTTCATAAATTTAACTTTTTATACAATTGAGATTTTTTTATTTAACACGCGTACAACACATATTATTAATTATTTAAAAACTGCACTTACCTGATAATAATAATAATCACAGATTACTTATTTTCTCTTATTAAAACTCCGTGTGACGATTGCAAATAGCAAAGAACAAAGCAAAAGAGTTCTGTCGACGCAGTCGCAAAGAAGACGAAAAGATAAAACGAAGTTCTCTGCTACTGCGCACGGTCGGCAGAACCGAATTACGTTCGGCACGCGCGGAAAAGAAAGAAACAAAAGAAAAAACAAAGGGTTCGATTTGGCTGGCGTCAACGCCTCGATGACATTGTAGATGGTGTTCGGAGCAGAACCCAGCCGATTAGCTGCTTGCCAAATAGCACCTAATTCTTGGCCCTCAGCCGCTTATTTTGTTTGTTACTTATGTCTATGTCACTCATTTGTTTGTTAAAGCTCTGCGCTTGCTTGCCCTGCTAAACGCTCTCTGCCAGCTCGCTCTTCGCTATCTCCGCTTTGCGTCTGCCTACCGACGTCGGCCGAGCGAAGCTGCCCTTAGCGATCGGAGCGGCAATGTAAAGGGCAGGCAAGCCACACTTGCAATTTGGATGTCACGCATTAAAGAACATATCGTAATTTTATTTCTGCGCCGAGTTTTATTTAATTCGAAATAATTAGTCGGCCGATTGGGGATAAAAACCATTATCTCCACATAAAGTTTGGTGACCCCGACGTGATCTCTGAGTTGCAGTGTCAATTAATAATCATTCGCGATCGACATTCGTTAGCCCTAGCAAATTTTCGGCGGTTAAGCACAATTCGGTGCTAAAACACACTTACATACACCTACATACACGCATTGCTGGCTATTAATTTCTCTGTCGCGACAATTCGGTCAGTGCAGTGCGGTAGGCAGTGCAGCGAACTCACTAATACACACAAGCGGAGTACAAAGCGGAATCGGACAGCTCGCACAGCCGCACAGCTAAAGGCATTAGCTGTAATCCCTTTGCTTTCGGTTCCCACGTTTATACGTATACAGGGTGTCTTTTTCGGTCGTGCTGAGAGACTCTTTTAAAACCTCAACATGGCAGCACCTGAGCCTACCAATGTCGCGAACGCAGCAATGCCGAGTGATGTAGATTTCTACAAGCACAAGGCCGAGTCCATCGCGCGCCAACTAAAGGCCATGGATCGCTTTCTTACCAAGGAAGAGCTTGCCGAGTTAGATGAGGCAGAACTTCAAGCTCGCTTAGAGCAAATCGAGCGAATGAATGCGGATTTCGATGCCGCTCAAACGAGCCTTGAAAGGCTGGATTTCCTGCAGTTAGCCCATGATGCCCGGCTGGACTTTTCGAATGTTTATGTCAAGGTTAGGTCCAGGCTGTCGCGGGAGTTGATGGCTGCTCGCACGGTAAATGTTGCCAATTCAACGGCTCGGCATACTCTCGAGGGGAATTCGTCGTTGTTCGCCTATAATAGTATAGGCCGTTCTCGAATGCCCGAGTTGCAGCTTCCGCGATTCAGTGGGAGCTACATGGATTGGCCAGAATTCCACGCGATGTTTTCGACAATGGTGCACAAAGACCATCGTATACCAATCATCGAAAAATTCCAATATCTTCGTGGATGTCTAGATGGTGCTGCGCTGGATACGATTCGTTCCTTGGAACTTTCTGAGGAGAATTACGACAAGGCGTTGAATCTACTAATGTTGCGATTCGATAATAAACTGTTACATTTTCAGGCACACGTCAAGGCTATTTTCGGGCTGCAAGGGGTGGAGAAGGGCTCGGCTATCGGCTTGCGCGCGCTCAGCGATAAAATCAATTCGCACTTGCGTGCACTTCAGACCTTGGCGACCCCGCAGGAGATTTCCGATGGGTTGCTGATCTTCATCATAGGCACGAAATTGGACCACAAGACCAAGGAGAAATGGGAAGAGAACTTGCCGACGTCAGGATTGCCTCGGTGGTCAAGCATGGCCTCATTCTTGGAAGCAAGATGTCGGATGCTGGAAAATTTGGGATCGGCTATGGTAACAATTCCTAGCCAGCAGGTGGGAGAAAGTAAACCTAGCACCCTAATCACCTCCATTAACGATCATAATAGCTCAACATGCAAGTATTGCAAATCCTCCGAGCACTACATATCCCGATGCCAGGCATTTATAGATCTCCCTGTTTTTTCTCGATACAAGGAGGTGAAGAAGCGCCATTTATGTCTAAACTGCCTCAACAAAGGCCATTCATTGCAACGCTGCAAGTCAGGGGCATGTAGAAATTGCCAAGCCAAGCATCACACACTGCTCCACATGCAGTCGGGCGCTGACGCTGAGTTGCCGTCGCCGAGCACGGAATCGACCCAGCATGATCCTGCAAGTGCCCTAGTAGCAAGCAAATATATTAGCCCTCCCCCCTCGAGTCAAAAATCTCTGCCTAGCCAAAACGTGCTGCTAGCTACTGCAATCGTATATGTCAGGGGCCGTTTTGGATCGCTTATTCCATGTCGTGCCATTTTAGATTCCGCTTCTCAGGTTAACTTTATAACATCGAGACTCGCCAATCAGCTGCAGTTAGATCCTCACCCGTCTCACGCTAAAATCGCCGGTATTGGAGAGTCAATTCTACCATCCAGCAAGGCTGTGGACATCGTCCTGCAATCTCAAGACGAAAGCTATCGCGGTTTCCTCTCTGCAATTATCACTGCCTCAATCACAGGAATGCAGCCTAACTTCGGCCTAGACGCAAAGGATTGGCCAATGCCAAATAACCTAAAACTAGCTGATCCTAATTTCGCCAAGCCCCAGCGTGTCGATCTGTTGATAGGTGCTGGTTTGTTTTTCGAATTAATGTGCGTTGGACAGATTCGACTGTCAGACCAATTGCCAACATTGCAGAAGACGAAACTTGGCTGGATAGTGTCAGGAAGTATTAAAAACTCTGAGAAAGCCCGTGCGGCGCTAGCAGCCGTTGAAGATCCCCCTGTCATCTCCGCTTGCGAGACTAATTTGTGCGATATTGTAAGGCGGTTTTGGGAAGTCGATGGAGATTATTCGCCCTCATCAATTTCGGAGGAAGATGTTCATTGCGAACAGCATTTCGTCACAAACTGCATTCGCCTAGAGTCCGGAGCTTACTCCGTGCGTTTGCCAACCAAATTCAGTCTAGAGGAATTAGGAGAATCGTATCAGCAGGCGCTACGTAGATTTCTCAATTTGGAGAGGAAGCTAGCAAAAAATGCACAGCTTAAGGCAAAATATATGGAGTTTCTTCAGGAGTATCGTGATTTAGGACACATGTCGCCAGCTTCGCGGCAGTCAGACCTCCCGCAGTACTTCTTGCCTCACCATTGCGTCCACAAGCAGGATAGTACAACCACCAAATTACGCGTAGTGTTCGATGGATCTGCCAAAACAGCGTCTGGAGTATCACTGAATGATGCGCTTATGGCTGGACCCACCATCCAACCTAAAATTCTGATAACTCTGCTTCGTTTCCGCTTTTTTAAAGTCGCCTTGTGTGGCGATATCTGCAAAATGTACCGCTGTGTACGCGTTTCCCATCCCGATACGCACGTGCAGTGCATCCTATGGCGCAATGACCCGAAGGAGGAGATTCAGGTGTTCAAGTTGGAGACTGTTACTTACGGAACCAAACCTGCCGCTTTCTTAGCAATTCGTGCTATGCATCAATTGGCAAATGATGAAGAGTTGCGTTTTCCGCTTGGCGCTGATGTTGTTCGAAGAGATTTCTATGTCGATGATCTCATATCTGGAGGGGACAGCATTGATTCTGTCATCAAAATTCGTCAGCAGGTAAAGGAGCTACTTTCGAAAGGATGTTTTCCCATACGTAAATGGTGTTCCAATGAACCCGCTGCTTTGGAAGGCGTATCGGAGGCGGATCGCGAAAAGTTCCTTACCTTTCATGACGGGACTGAAGTAACCAAGGCGCTTGGTCTAGTTTGGGATCCCACCACGGACAATCTTCTGTTTAGCTTCGCTCACGTCGGAACCGCTGCAGGCCCAATATCGAAGCGTTCGGTCCTGTCTACACTAGCTAGGTTCTACGATCCTCTAGGGCTCATCTCTCCCATCATCACAAAAGCTAAAATATTTATGCAGTCGCTATGGAACGAAAGCCTAAAATTGAATTGGGACGAAAGCCTGCCCCAGGATCTACATACGACTTGGATTGAGCTGACTTCGCAGTTGTCGATGGTTAAAAACTTTAAGTTTCCACGTTACGTGCTTCGGCAGCAAGCCAGATTAGAAATGCACGCGTTTTGTGATGCGAGCCAAGCAGCATATGGCGCCTGTGTATACATGCGTTCGGAAGCTCTTGGCATTGTGCAAAGTCATCTCTTATGCTCTAAATCAAGAGTCGCGCCCTTGAAAAGTATGACTATCCCCAAGCTTGAGCTGTCCGCTGCCCTCGTATTAGCCGAACTAGTGTCCACCATAGTTAAGGGATTATCAGCTCCATGCCAAATACATTGCTGGTCGGATTCGTCCATAGCCCTTGCCTGGATTCGAGAATCACCATTGAATTTTAATATATTTGTTTCTAATCGAGTTCAGCGGATTCAGGAGCTCACCGCTGGAATGACTTGGCATCACGTGCCCACAAAGTTGAATCCTGCCGACATCATATCACGTGGAGCCACGCCCGCTGAACTAATGGATAGCAGCCTTTGGATCTCTGGACCACCATTCTTGCGTCTTGAGAGCTCAGAGTGGCCTGCAGGCTTGCAATTGCCGACCGATGTACCAGAACGTCGTCATGCAGCATTGGTTGTTTCAAACGAAAGGGATGTATCGTACGATTGCAAATTTCAAAACTCATTCGGATCCATGCAGCGCGTCTTTGCTTACATATATCGATTCTACATTCTCAAGGACAAAGGCATAGCGCGGTCGAAGGGTCAACTTACCGTAATCGACATCAAAAACGGTACGCATTTGCTCATAAGGGCAATACAGCAGCAACAATTTTCGGAAGAGATAAGGGCCCTCGCCAGCAAACAGGCCCTACCCCCAAAAGGCACGATGGCCTCACTGAATCCATTTCTGGATAGCTTTGGATTGCTGCGTGTTGGAGGCCGCCTCCAAAATGCCGAATTGGACTACGACGCGAAGCACCCGATCCTGCTTCCTAAGGGACATCCTGTCACTGTCTCTATTATTATCTTCTTTCACGAAAGGTTTCTCCACGCAGGAGCTCAAGGATTGCTCGGACTGCTTCGGCAAAAATTCTGGCCTATTGGCGGACGCAAATATGTTGCGGGAATCATTCGCAAATGTGTTAGATGCTTTCGTTTGAAGCCAGTGCTGAGGGAACATATCATGGGAAACTTGCCTGCGGATCGCGTAAGGACTAATCCAGCATTCCACACAACGGGCGTTGATTTTTGCGGACCCTTTTATCACAAGTCGGAAGTCAGAAGCAGGCCTCCTATCAAATGTTACATCGCTGTCTTCGTATGCTTTAGCACCAAAGCAACTCATTTGGAAGTCGTTCGGGATCTATCTACAGAATCCTTTCTGGCAGCATTAAGGCGTTTTATAAGTCTACGTCCCAAACCTCGAATCATCTGGTCAGACAACGCTACAAATTTTGTAGGAGCAAAAAATGAGCTTTTGGAGCTTCGGCAAATGTTCCTCAGCGATCCTCATACGTCGGCTGTGTCACATCTCTGCGTTTCTAGTGGAATCGACTGGAAATTCATCCCCCCTCGCTCACCTCATTTTGGGGGTTTGTGGGAGGCGGCTGTTAAAGCAGCTAAATATCATTTTCATCGCATCGTCGGGACCTACATTTTTACTCTTGATGAAATTCAGACCTTGGCTTGTGAAATCTCTGCTTTGTTAAATTCCCGTCCGCTTTATGCAATTACAGAAAGTCCCGATGATCTAGATGTGCTCACGCCAAACCACTTTCTCAATGGAGCCCCGAAAGCTGCATTCGACGAGCCAGATGTGGCGCATCTCCGGGTCAACCTACTTAGTCGATGGAAGCGGGTGGGTCAAATGAAGCAGGCGTTTTTGAGAAAATGGAGCACGGCGTATCTTTCGATTCTTCAGGAGCGGAGCAAGTGGCGGTCATCGTCTCCAAACATCAAGCTAGGAGCGCTCGTCATGATCAAGGAGGAAACGCTGCCACCATTAAGGTGGCCGCTTGGCCGCATTGAGAGCGTCATCCCAGGAAAAGATGGAACCATCAGAGTAGCCGTCATCCGCACTCAAAAAGGCCTTTTCAAGAGGGCCGTTGGAAAAATAGCGGTTCTGCCCCTTCAGGATGGAGCTGTTGAAAGCCTTTGCCTTCCAACGGGGGGTGAATGTTCGGAGCAGAACCCAGCCGATTAGCTGCTTGCCAAATAGCACCTAATTCTTGGCCCTCAGCCGCTTATTTTGTTTGTTACTTATGTCTATGTCACTCATTTGTTTGTTAAAGCTCTGCGCTTGCTTGCCCTGCTAAACGCTCTCTGCCAGCTCGCTCTTCGCTATCTCCGCTTTGCGTCTGCCTACCGACGTCGGCCGAGCGAAGCTGCGCTTAGCGATCGGAGCGGCAATGTAAAGGGCAGGCAAGCAACACTTGCAATTTGGATGTCACGCATTAAAGAACATATCGTAATTTTATTTCTGCGCCGAGTTTTATTTAATTCGAAATAATTAGTCGGCCGATTGGGGATAAAAACCATTATCTCCACAGATGGCATTCGTCATCGCTCACTGCTGGTACTGCAGGGTATATACATATTTACACTATAAATAACTGTAATTCATCATATGGTGTATACGTTTTTTCTTCTCTTTTGCCATTTCTTTCTCGCTCTATCTCTCTCTGTCTATATATCGCTCTCATTGTGTTCTCTCGTTCTCTCACTTGTTTGATGAATGTTTAAACTGAAATCGATATCGATATCGCCATCGAAATCCAAATACTAATCGTAACTAACAATCTAATCATCGACTAACCCAAGTCGGAGGGGGATTCTGCCTCTGCGTCTGCCACGCCCTCGGTGGCCAGTGTGGAGGAGGAGATCGAGGAGAGCGTCTCCAAGCTGGAGTCCGTGATAAGCAAGACTATTGAGAATACGAAGAACATCAAGGAGCTGGTCCCAGTGCTCGGGCCATCGTCCGTCGATTAGGGTGGTGCTGGTGCTGACGATGATGATGATGTAGAGGATGTGGAACTCCAGCAATTGGGCGCCGCTGCAGGGAAATTCCAGGAAAATGATGTGGACACCACCACAGCGGCTGCCGCAACAGCCACAACTGGGATGCCTGGCTCTGCCACGGACATGGTAAAGTCCAGTTACATGGAGGAGGAAGCAGGGAATCAGGTGGATGCCGTTGCCGTGGATACTGTTACCACATTCAGCACCGCTGATAACACCACACCCCCACCCATATCGCCCCCACCCCACCACAGCACAGCAGCAGCAATAGCAAGCAGAAGCCATTCTCACCCTATGATGCCACCTCCTCAGTGTCAGTGTCCTCCTCCTCTGTTGTGCCATCAATCGAAGCTGTTGAAACGTCTTCGTTGCCATCCATGTCCACCTCTACATCGGCCACAGGGACCTGCTCACCCTCATCCTCACCCTCAAACTCATCCCCATCCTCTCACATTGTTGCCATCACAGACATTGTATTAGACAACAACAACCATAAAAACAACAACAATACTCTAACAACTTCATCATCATCTGCATCATCATCATCTGCAACAACAACAACTACAACAATCACACCAACAGCAACAATGTCAACTACAACAACAGCAACAACAACACTGTCTGAAATGTCGCCAAAGTTAAATGATGTCGCTTTTGTGTGAACGCGCCCGTGATTGTGTGTGTTGTCTCTCTTGTCTACTGTCTCTTGTCGTTGTCACATCTAAGCTGTTGTCCTCCCTCCCCCTCTTTATGTGAGTGTGTGTGTGTCTCCTCCAAACAGCCAGGAGTTAGCTTAGTTCTGTCGCTCTCTCTCTGCCTCTCCATCTCTTAATCTGTAACTCTCTTGTTTTTCTTTTATATTGATATTGTATTTTTATTGCCTTTTGTCCTGTGTAAAACGAGAGTTGAACTTCATAAAAATGGCTTAACAACATCCCTGTTGCAGTCAGAAAAGACTTTTAGTGGAGTTGTGTTTGTACATAAATGTTAGCAAACTAGATAAAGAAGAGTTTGTAGAGATAGTTAATATATATGTATTTATAAATTGTACATATGTATATATATGCTTTTAGCTGCAGCTTAATTTGCGTGTTGACAGTTAGTGTTTGTAAACGATCCTCGAGCTTTAAATGAGAGCTGCAATTAGTGCTGGAAAACTATATCCCAAGGATGGGCACTGGTTCTTCGGCAGTTTATTCGGTGGGATACTTTTTATACCCGATACTCAAAATGAGTATTGGGGTATATTAGATTTGTGGTAAAAGTGGATGTGTGTAACGTCCAGAAGGAATCGTTTCCGACCCATAAAGTATACATATTCTTGATCAGCATCAATAGCCGAGTCGATTGAGCCATGTCTGTCTGTCCGTCTGTCCGTCCGTCCGTCTGTCCGTCTGTCCTTCCCTTTCAGCGCCTAGTGTTCAAAGACTATAAGAGCGAGAGCAACGATGTTTTGGATCCAGACTTCTGTGATATGTCACTGCTACAAGAATATTTCAAAACTTTGCCCCGCCCACTTCCGCCCCCACAATGGGCGAAAATCTGTGGCATCCACAATTTCAACGATACGAGAAAACTAAAATCGCAGAATCGTAGAAGATGACTATATCTTCTAGAGTGCAAAATCTGAACCAGATCGTATAATTATTATAGCCAGAATCAAGAAAACAATTTCATTCTTTCTCGCTCTGTCTCTCTAACACACAGGGTTTCATGGTCGGTTTTGCCAATTGCAAAATATGAGTTCAAGGATCTCAGAACCTATAAGAGCCGGAGCAACCAAATTTGGTATCCACACTCCTGTGATATCGGACCTTGACCATTTTGTGTGAAAATTTCGCCCCACCCCCTTCCGCCCCCACAAAGGACGAAAATCTGTTGCATCCACAATATTGCAGATTCGAGAAAACTAAAAACACAGAATCATAGATAAGGACCATATCTATCAGATTGCTGAATCTGGATCAGATCAGATCATTTTTATACCCAAAAGGAACAAATCAATTTGAGATATACGTTTTATAGTGACATCTTAAAGGAGTGTGTGTACCAAATTTGGTTACTCTAGCCTTAATAGTCTCTGAGATTTGTGGATGCCTTAGATTTTCGTCCTTTGTGGGGGCCGAAGGGGGTGGGGCGAAATTTTGAGATATACGTTTTATAGTGAGATCTAACAGAAGTGCGAATACCAAATTTGGTTACTCTAGCGTTAATAGTCTCTGAGATTTGTGGATGGCCCAGATTTTCGTCCTTTGCGGGGGCGGAAGGTGGTGTGGCGAAATTTTGAAACAAAACGGTCAAGATCTGATATCACAGGAGTGTGGATACCAAATTTGGTTGCTCTGGCTCTTATAGTTTCTGAGATCCTTGAACTTATATTTTGCAATTGGCAAAACCGACCATGAAACCTGTTTGTTAGAGAGAGACAGAGCGAGAAAGAATGAAATTGTTTTCTTGATTCTGGCTATAATAATTATACGATCTGGTTCAGATTTTGCACCCTAGAAGATATAGTCATCTTCTACGATTCTGCGATTTTTAGTTTTCTCGTATCGTCGAAATTGTGGATGCCACAGATATTCGCCCTTTGTGGGGGCGTAAGTGGGCGGGACGAAGTTTTGAAATATTTTTGTAGCAGTGACATATCACAGAAGTCTAAATCCAAAACATCGTTGCTCTAGCTCTTATAGTCTTTGAGCACTAGGCGCTGAAGGGGACGGACAGACGGACAGACGGACGGACGGACAGACAGACAGGGCTTAATCGACTCGGCTATTGATGCTGATCAAGAATATATATACTTTATGGGGTCGGAAACGATTCCTTCTGGACGTTACACACATCCATTTTAACCACAAATCTAACATACCCCAATACTCATTTTGAGTATCGGGTATAATTAATTTTAATCAAGCAAAACGCAGCAAAGGAGAAGACTGATAATATGGATTTCTGGGCTGTAACCGGTTGAGGTTTTGTGGTTTTTGTGGTTCAGGGTTAACAATTTGTAAAACCGAATGAAGGCAACAGGATTGCCAACACGAATCCACTGACAAGTGCAGTACCAGTCGAAAAGCAGCAGAAAAAAGAGCACCCCTTAAGTGCTCTTTTATAGCGCACTTCCTCATGAAGATCAGATCGGATCAGTTCAGATCAGATCACATCACAAGATTGAAAGCCATCAAGACAGCATAAGGAATAGAATAACTTGATTTAATAATGCTTTTGGACTTGTCCGGCGCCAAAAATAATCAAAGTACGTTAGCTGTGCGGGGCTTATCTTATACGAGTAGAATTCCATATACATATGTATGTATATATATCCATATATCCATATATATATATATATATATATATATATACAAATAAATTTAAGGCACTCGCGAAGTGTCAAATCCAGATTACACAAATTCCGATGCGATGCCGATCTAGATTCCGATGATGATGGATGTCTATATTGCTTTTTGTTATCAGTAGCCGCTTATCACCTTGTTTTTTGTGTTTTTTACTCGTATTCTCGATGCGATCTGAACGCTGCTGAGCGTGCGCTTGAACTGTTCAGAATTTTTGTCACAAATTCACTTTTATACGGCCCTGGGTCCCCTCTCACTCTCTGCCTCTGGGGCTTCGTGACGTTTTTGTATGCTGAACGGGTTTTGGTTTTGGAATTGGTTTCGCCTCCTCCACTACACTCCACTCCACTCCATGGCACTTGACGCTTTCGATGCTAAGTGTTACCGATATCGCGGTGTATCCCACTCCGGGAAGGGGCGCAAGAGCACGGAGCAACGTCTTTAAGCCAAATTGTCAAATTGCCAAATTGTTGGCAATGGTGTTGGCCGGCACTTGGCTTGATTGGCTTCTCCGCCAGCTGCTGGTCACGTAATTAGCGCCATAGGCAAAGGGACTCTAAACAGGAGTCGCAACTGCGGTGAGGAAAATGCGTCACATAGTCGTTCAATATTTTCGTCGTTTGCATTTAGCACTACGATTTTGATTTTGATTTCGATTTTAATTAAACTTTTCCATGACGCACTTATTAATCAAAGGCACTAATCCGCAGAGATCCGACAGCTGAGTCTTTTACGCACCGGATGGAATCACAGGATTGTGACATTTGGGTTGGGAAAACTGAAATTTCAATGGGAATGGAGCGAAGGAGTGGCGGAGCGGGGCAACACGGAAGCCGGCAGACAGGTAGACAGGTCGAGTCGTAAGGCTGATCGGTTAATTGTCGTCGCATAGCGATGAGTGTGATATATATCTAATAAACCGAATCGGAACCAATTTGAAGATAATTATGTGCGCGAGCTGCTCAACTTATGCAAATCTCCGTTTGATGACGCATTAAACTACAGCTGCGTCTTCGGTCTTCGGCTTTACGCTTGGGCTTGGAAAATTGTCAACACACAAGTTGCGGGGCTCGAAGCGAGTTGTAGGCACTTGAAAATTGACTTTCATGCTTGAGGAGACTGAAGGTCGAGTGGGTCTTGAAATGGTAATGAGCTCCGCTTCACTGAATTGGCCTGCCCCGGCCTGGCCTGGCCTGGCCTGGGTGGGAGCCGTTGCCGTTGCCGATGCCGATGCCGGAGACAAACAGAGCTGATTATTGGAGGAGGTCGCCCTTCCCCTCACACCGCACCATGCCAAACGTGATTAGAACCCGATCAAGAATCAAGAATCCATCTACGCTTACGCTTAGAGCCTCGATGTTGAACCCGATTGACAAGGCAAGTCTTGGTCCCGTGTCAATGGCCAACCGGTTGGGGGCCGCCGCATGCCAAAATAAAGCAAATGCCATCGGATTTATACAATTGGAAATCATTTAGCGAAATTGCCCATCAACACCTATCAACATCAATCTATCCAGAGACCCAAAACCCCACCACGGATCCAAAGTCTGACTCTGCCTACCTTTCTTTTCCTCTCCTCTCCGTTTGTTTGTCTGGGTTTGGGTATTTTTAGACGGGGAGCACAGAGATCTCTGCCTGGCACAACGAATTTCATTTCATTTAATTAGTTTCTTGAGCCGAAAGCCGGTTTGGAACGCAATAAGACAAATGGCTGGCGATAAGCGGTCCCCAGAGGCCGACGTCAACAAATGTCAGAGAGTGAAAAACAATATTAAATTGGTACTCGTCTTATCAAAAGACATTTGCGGGATTTGGATTATTCGGTATTATTTGGTTCTACCCTGATTACAGGCGACATTCCAGAGAGGCTTTCTAAGCGATCGCCAAGTGAATCATTGGAATCCCTTGAATTACTCGGAAATGCACTCGTTCTAATTGAGACAGTAATGTGGGTTCAACATCGCCGTGAAGGCTTCCGTGGAGGAGTGGGAATCAGAGTCGGCAAAGTGCTAATCAGCTTTGACTGGGATGCGCTTTCTGCGGGGCATTGATTCACGATTGATTCATTCTCGACATTCCCACAGGCGACAAAAAGTGAGAAAGGGGCACGTTTCTATTTAACCAGACCTAAACAGAGAGGAGCACTTCTCACATTGGACTGGGACCCAGTCACACGTCATCTGTGGATATAGGTGGACTAATTATCACTAGGTTCGTCACACGCCTGATCTGATGTCAGTGCTTGGTGTTTTCTTCGATTAAGCCTTAATTTGATTTTGTTTGGGCAAAGACCATCATGGAAATTTTGACAGGTCTAATTAGTAAACGGATGTTATTGGGTGTGTTAAATATGATGAATCTCATGGCATCAATTAAATTCCATTCACGTTTCGTTCTGGTCGCTTCAATACAGTGTTTTCTCAGTTTCAAATATCGCGCCAAATGATACTAGCGGATGGCTTGTGGCGCCCCCTAGATAGCTGTGATAGTTTTCCGATAGTGACTCAACCAATTGGCTTGAATGCGCATTGCAGGATGTTTTAGCACGAGGTTACATTTGGATGCATTATAGACTATAATTTATAGTTCATTCTATTTTGTTACCTCTCTAGGCCATATACCTTGCCATGTTGGGAGATTAGTAGTCCATTGTAGATCAGTATTAAAACAGGGAACAGGGTGACCGTTTACGGTATTTTTAATACTTTTTGGTATTTTTTTAGGTCAAAATTGAACCGACTGCATATCGGTATATAATGGTCAATTTCATCAATCTATTATTTTTAATTTTAAACGGTATACAGAAATCCAATTAAAGCAAGTATTTAGAATAGGCCAGTCAAGTAGAAAATAAATTCATTAATGGCATAAAATTATGTGGGTTGAGCTAAATGATCATTTAGCTGGGAATATTCGACGGAAGATAAAAAACGAGGAATATGATACATTTTCGGTATTTTTTAGAGTGAGACCGTATATTTTATTGGGACTTGCTCTCTTTTTTTTGTGACATACTCTCTATTTTGTGGTGGGAAATTTTCTCAAATTGAGGGAATTTTTCCGGGATACAATGTCCTTTTCAGCTCAACAATGTCCCTTGCATTCCATCCCCACTTACGTTTTCATACGTTTTATGTTGCTGGCAACATTAATTTGTAAGGGCCAGACTCATGTGCCGTGAAATCGAGCAGCACTGTTCCACAACATTGCGCGGATTGAGCAACATTTTGCATACCCTGGGAAATGGATGTTCAAGAACCGAAAAAATGTTTGTCATCTAATGCACCAATAAAGGCCAAAACTAGTCAGTTTCTGTTTTAAAGGTATTTCAACGATATTTTGCAGGTTTTGGTCTTCTTACAGAAACCAAGCATGGGTATCGGGATCGAGATATATTTACAAGACCCTAATCATTTGCATTAAAATGTCCAAAACATAACAATCTGAGATCATTTCTATATTAATTGCGTCTTGAAACAGCTTGGAAAAACAGTTTCTTCATATATTTCAACGAAATAGGGTATACCTGTGCCCACATTCCGGTTGACTGACATTTCACACTCACTTACGTTGCCACTGTTTTTTTGTTGACCCTTTTTGCTTAAACCTTGTTTTATACACTATACAATAAAAATCAGGGTACTTAAAAGTAGTCAATCAGGTAAAAAATGTATTCATTAATAGCCTGAAATTATATGGGCAAAGCTAAACGTTTTAGTTAGTCAGCATTATTCAACGGAATAAAGAAATTGAGCAATTGGAACGATTTTTCTCTTACGTTTTATTACGTTTCATTTGTTTGACCATTTTCGCTAAAACCTTTTTTTACACAAAATGCAATAAAAGCAAGGACTAAAAACTAACCAACCTTGAAGAAAATAGATTCATTAATCGGATAAAATGATGTGGGCATGACTAAATTATCTATATAGCTAGTAATATTCCATGGAATATCAAAAACGAGGAATATGTAAAATATAACTTGATTTCGTCAGTATATTTACGGTATATTTTTAAAATGAGATGCCATATTTCTGAGAGCCGTACGATATTCGATAAGTCAGCTGATTTGTTTTACTTTTTATCGACTGTTCACATGCGCCGGTTTGTTTTGTTTGACTGAAAAATGACTGATATGATTGTTAAAACAAAATTAAAACGAGAAACTCAACAGGTGGACCAAGAATTAACTAAGAAACTCGCTGTGAAGCAGTGTAACATGTGGGACACCATTGAAGCTGAGTCTGAGGGCACCGCACACGCTTCAGATATTCTTGCACCAAAGAAGCGATCAGTCTCCTGGATAACAACCACTGCGGGTTGTCTAAAAAAATTTAAGAAATCTGATGTTGGCATTGGTGTGGAGCCCAAAACAGAAGTCGCAAATAAAATATGGTCGGAATTGCGTTACTTGCAGGATGGTATGTACTTAAAATAAAACAACTAAACTATTCACAACTGCTTTACTAAAGAAACCAGTGATATTGCCGATTCCACAGAGGATTCCAGTGAATCCGAGCTGGACCTGGAGGCATCTCATGATACGTCCTCTGAAGCGGGACCTCTTGGGAGTAACAGTAACTCTGATAATGACCAAAAGACTGATTTTTTTCTATACACACGTGAGTACTAAACGTCCCAATCTATTTTTCTCTATTAATTTTGTTTTATTATAGAATCTAAGACTGCCTGGCGGGTGCCATTGGTACTTGAAAGAACAATCAAAAAATTTGTTTACTTTCCTAAAAATAAGAACGCTCAATCAACAAACCGTTTATTTGTGACGGGATGCATTCAAAAGATCGTCATTTTCTACAACGATGAGAAATCCGCAACCATAGAAGAGCTCACCGATGGGCATGACTGTGGAATTAAAACTCAGGAATCGACTATCCAATCCATCAACGATAAAGAAGCTGGAATTGAGCCGGATAAAGAATATAAAATACCAATTGATGATAAAGATGCCTTGGATTTGGCCTCTCCATTCGCTATTAACGAAGCTCCACTGGAAGATCAACAAGATGCGGAGACAACAGCACTATCGTCATCGGAAGCCGAACCACAGCTATTCAACGAGGATCTTGGTTCCTGCACCCTGAAGGATGAAAAGATTTGCGACATAAAAGTTCTACCAGAAGCACAGCAGGACTCAGATGCAGAGTCTCTAATCACTATTGAAGAATTTAAAGAAGATCTGTCCCCAACTGAAACCGAACCACATGCATCGCCCGAAACAGTAGCAGTGACTGAGGATGATGAAAGTGCCATGGAAGTAGACGAGGCTAACCGATCAATGCAGCACTGCCAGGATTTCAATGTAGATCTACCTTACTGCCCCCCAGCGTTGAGCGTCTTTGAGAATAGCCTGACGTGCAAAGATGGGCTGGCCGTGATCAAAGAGGACATAGAGCTCTATGGCACTGCCGTGTTGACCCTGTTGGCTGGTCAGATCACAGTGAACGGCTTCAGAGCCAAAAAACGTCAAAACTTGACCATCTACTCCACCAAGGGCATCAATTGGGTGAGCATTTCTCCGAAAAAGCGTGCGAAACCAATGCAAAGAAGGTTGAATGGGACAAATTGTCTGAGAACTTTACGTGCGCACAATTGGACAACCTTCAGGGGTGCTTCAATAGTCAGGAGGATGCCCTTGTGCTCTTGCAGAGGAACACCAAGGACCAGAACATGCTCGAAACTTTAAAGCAGTACATGAGCCAGATTTTGTTCCCCCAGGTGAATGGGGCTAATGTGCCGCACTCGCAAAGCGAGATGCTGCTCAACTGCTACATCCAGAGCTCGGACAGAAAACGCACCCTTCAAGTACCTTATGAGTGGACAAAGCTGAAGATTCAGAAGACGAGCCGCCTGATGGTAACCGGTGGGAAGGGTGTCGGCAAGTCCACCCTGCTGCGATATCTGCTCAATCGGCATTTGAACGCTTTTCCACGCCTACTGTTCATTGATTTGGACATTGGCCAGCCGGAGATCTTTTTGCAGCAAACTGTCTCCTGCACTGTCATTGAAGAGCCGCTTCTGGGGCCAGGATTCCTACTGAACAAGCAGCCGGATCGTGCTCACGTCGTGGGCGACACAAACATCGTCATGTGCCACGAGCAGTATTTCGAGGCGGTGGTCCAGCTGATGAGCCACATCCAAAATAATCCCGAGTATGCCAACATGCCTTTTCTGATCAACACGATGGGCTACAACAGGGGATTTGGCCTCGAGCTGATTGCTCTGCTGGTGGACTACATCAAGCCGACGGATGTGGTGCAGATCTCGAGTACTTTACCCATGAACAACTTTAAGTCGCTACTCGACTGGTCGACCCTTTCAAAGGTCAAAGGTCCCTATGTCTACAAAAATACGGCGTTCATGGTTGAGGGTAAAAACCATAAGTACACGCTCCACGAGCTGCCCAGTGCTGTCCCACCTAGACAGCAGGGAGTCTGGCGAATGAGTCCCAGGGATATGAGATTCGCCAATCTGTTGGTCCGCCTCAGCTCCTGCCTGAAGGGCAGTGCCAAGCACCTGACTGACTGCGAGCCCCTCAGCTCATCTTTTGTGAATATTCAAGTCGTCCATTCCACAGAGGAAGACCTTGATAAGAGTAGCATTATCGCTGGAATGGAAGCCAATGTGGTTTACTTGGCCCATCTGGAAGCTCAGGATCTGCCCGTGTGCCTGGGCATAGGTAAGCAGAGTTCAACCATTTCAGTTGATTATTTCACTGATCATTTCGCGTATTCCCCATCAGGTGTCGTCCGTGCCATTGACTTTGAGAAAGAGAAGCTGTATCTCGTGCCGGCCATTCCTCTGGAGCGAATGTGCCAAGTGAATTGCCTTATATCCTGTGGAGACATCAGCCTTCCGCAAAAGTTCTTCACGGAGCCTGGGCCGCAGGTCGGCAGCAACATGCCGTTCGTCTTTCAGCAGGACGACGCCGGCTGGCTGACAAAGAGCATCAATCAGTTCTATTCGCGGACGTCTTCCATGAAAAAATATTAATGCTAAACCAGCTACCTGTACTTTTATGAAAAGTAAAAATCCAAATAAAGCTTTATTGATATAGAGGCTAAGGCGAGATATTGTGTCTGCCCTTCAGTATCCTGCGCATCAGTACACGACGTCCCTCTGGGGTGGACATGCGAGGACGTTGCGTGGACGTTGATGCGTTTCACCTCGCGGGGCTTGGGGAAGTGGCAGCGGACCTTCGGCTTGAGCACGGTCCGGTCGAAGGCATGCTTCTGGCGCACTAGGATGGTTTGTGCCGGGTTGAATTCCACAAGGAAGGTTCTAAAATAACAATAGTTATTAATGTTCTATACAAAAGAATTTTCGTTGATTTTCACCTCTGAATCAATCCCTGCAGCATGTTTTTGTTAAGTAATTTTGTATATCACTTTTTCCCCACTTGCTATGAACTTTTGAAGAAAATCGGCGCAGATCTTATATACCAAAATATACAGATCAAAAATTAACTTAGCTCACTTAAGGTCCCTCTATTTAAACAGTTGAACTACTTGAGGTAAATGGCGGAAAATATGAAAGATTTTAATAAGAAGTTAAGTAATTTTCAATAAACAGCTGTACAGCGCTGCCAGATGTTCATTCGCTAGATCTTACGGAAAGTTGGCATGGCAGCACTGATTACGATGGCAAACAGCTGACAATATAAAATACAGTCACACTGTTACAACAACTCCATTCAGCTAATCGGCCAAACTGTAAATTTTGCTCCGTTCGTTCGGTTCGTCTCCCACCATAAAGTATACATAAATTGAATTTCGAAACACGGAAGCGTGATGGTTGGTGGAGGAGGCTGCAACAGCAGCAGCACTGTTGTTCTTTTTCTCCCATTTGCTGGTGTTGATGATGATGATGATGGTGTGTGTTGTGTTCGTGTATGGATGCGTAAGAGAGGGCGAGAAAACTCGAAAAATCTGACCAGGACACGGTCAGCCAGAGTCCAGTAGTCATGGCCACGAGGCTTAACAAATGATTGTGGTGGCGGCGGCGGCGGAGGCCCCCTGCAAATGGAGAGTGTTTTCCCGGTCATGCGGATGCGGTGCGGCTGGGGCAGCTGTCACTTCACTTACCCACCCTTCTCCCCTCTGCTGACTTTCATGTGTCTGTCTTTTCAGCCTCTCTCCCTTCCTTTCTCTCTTTGCCTGCGACGAGAGTGTGTGTGTGTGTGTGCGTGTGTGTTTTGATGACGGCACTCAGTTTCCGCCCGCACTGATTTTGCCCGTGCCAATACCAGACACAGTGTGTCCTCGCAAACACTGACCACCAGCTGCTGGAAGGTATACCGAAAGCTTTGGTTTTTCCAGAGTATGCTTCTCTGTATTAGCAATTCATTCAATTAGCAACTTTGGTTGATTTAATTTAGCGAGTGACCACTGTACTAAATCCCGACCATTACCATTCCAGTTTTTGGCACTCTTTTGCGGATGCTGCGTACGCAAAAAGGGGGACGCTTCTATGAGTGGAGTGCCTGGAACTGGGAACTGGGACCTGGCCTTTTTATACCCGATACTCAAAATTAGTATTGGGGTATATTAGATTTGTGGTAAAAGTGGATGTGTGTAACGTCCAGAAGGAATCGTTTCCGACCCCATAAAGTATATATATTCTTGATCAGCATCAATAGCCGAGTCGATTGAGCCATGTCTGTCTGTCCGTCTGTCCGTCCGTTCGTCTGTCCGTCCGTCCGTCCGTCCGTCCGTCTCTCCGTCCCCTTCAGCGCATAGTGCTCAAAGACTATAAAAGCTAGAGCAACGATGTTTTGGATCCAGACTTCTGTGATATGTCACTGCTACAAGAATATTTCAAAACTTTGCCCCGCCCACTTCCGCCCCCACAAAGGTCGAAAATCTGTGGCATCCACAATTTCGACGATACGAGAAAACTAAAAACGCAGAATCGTAGAAGATGACTATATCTTCTAGGGTGCAATATCTGAACAGATCGTATAATTATTATAGCCAGAATCAAGAAAATAATTTCATTCTTTCTCGCTCTGTCTCTCTCTAACACACAGGTTTCATGGTCGGTTTTGCCAATTGCAAAAGATGAGTTCAAGGATCTCAGAACCCATAAGAGCGAGAGCAACCAAATTTAATATCCACACTCCTGTGATATCGGACCTTGACCGTTTTATGTCAAAATTTCGCCACACCCCCTTCCGCCCACGCAAAGGACGAAAATCTGGGCATCCACAAATCTCAGAGACTATTAAGGCTAGAGTAACCAAATTTGGTATCCGCACTTCTGTTAGATCTCACTACAAAACGTATATCTCAGAATTTCGCCCCACCCCCTTCCGCCCCCACAAAGGACGAAAATCTGTTGCATCCACAATATTGCACATTCGAGAAAACTAAAAACGCAGAATCATAGATAATGACCATATATATCAGATTGCTGAATCTGGATCAGATCAGATCATTTTTATAGCCAATAGGAACAAATCAATTTGCAGTGGCTACGCAGCGACCGACGTCACGCTCAGACTGATTTTCTGTCTCTCTCGCACGCACTCTTTGTCGTGTCGTTTAATATTAGCAGCGTCTGCCGGAGGAGAGCCATACTGACTTAGTATCGGGTATAACCGTAGAGTTGCGGTGTCCGCAGCAACTCACAACGTTCCCCCTCGTTTTATATTAGGAATGCATCAATCAAAGAAGAAATAACTAATGTTCATTGAGATATGACATATGCGCATAAATCACACCGAAAGAATGTTGCCCTGACGATCCTCCTTTCAATTCTAGATCCCATCGCCGGCGACGTCAATCGGAGGGTTCTGGAGCCGACGATGATGACTACGAGTATGAAGATGAGGGAGAGGATGCTATGTAAGTAATACAGACAGTCCCTGTCTTCTGTGCCTCTTCTGAGTGTCTGTCATTTTATGTTCTATCTTTGGAACAGTGAGCCAAGCACGGAAGTTCCCGCGGTGACTACGCATGCGCATCGTCATCATCATGGAGTGGAGAGTGTTCCGATTGATTACTCAATTGGTTATATGTACCTACTACATTCCCAATATTTATTTTGGTTCATTCTCTCGGTGTTTTTATTATCCGTTATCCGTTAATCCGTTTAAATGCGAATACTCCGAGGTTAATGCATTGTGGATGGTGTTGAATTATGTACGAGTATATGTATAACCAAAGACTATACAATACCAAGATGTTGCATGAGGAACAAATGCTTTTTCAATTTTCGTTTGACGCTTCTTGGTACGGTCGCGCGGGGCTAGTACTTCAATTCTCTTTTACGCTACCTTCGCCTCCGAAATGCTACTCGGCTTCGTCAATGCCTCGGTCAGCGTCGAGTCGGTGTGAAAGCATGTCAGTGCTGCGTGCCGAAACCGTAGGGCATCGTGGTCGCTGATGTCTTTGGCGCGGCACAGTGGGGACTCAGGCAAAATAGTCAAAAAATTGTATGAGTGCTTTAGATAAATTTAATGTACGCATCTAATAGAGAATTTTCCAATCGAATTTTCAAGATAGTTTTAGTTTAGGAGATATAAGCACTCAAAGTTTAACATTTTTTCAGTGTGCAAATATTTATTGAACTCATATTCACTAACTAATTTAGCAAGCTAAGACGGTCAAAGGTCCCACTGTGCCGCTCCAAAGACATCGGTAATCCGCGACCACCGCTTCGACGGTGCTGAGGCTCGAGAGTCCAGAATTATTTCGTTGCTGGTGAAGGCATTGCCGAACAGACGAAACCGATGGGCAGCGGGGTAGCGGTAGAGACGAAGTACAGGCGAAAAGGGAATTGAAACCCCGCGCGCTCCACGTGCCTTTTAGGTCCTAATGTTAGGAACCGCCGTAGAACAGCTTTTTGGTCGCTCATGCAACATCTTGGTATTGTATAGTCTTTGGTATAACGCATACGAGTCGAGATTCCGTTATTATTTCCGGAAGTCACAAGTTTTTTTCTGTTCGTTTTACAACACTTCACTTTGTTAATAACAATTCGCACAGCCACAAACACACAAAAAGAAAACCACTTTACATGGAACACGGATACACCTACACACATACTATAGAAACACATACATGCATACATATATCCGATATCTACCCTGCAGTACGGGTCATTAATGACTCAGCTGCTGACACGTCGATGACCGCGTCACTACCCCCGATGACATAGTTGATGACCGGCCATACGCTGAGCTGATGACATTAACATGGAGATGTCCTAGGGCATAATCGATGACATTGTCATCGAGCATTGCCGAAAAATCATGCACTTAATAAGCGATGATTTTTACCTAAAAATCATGCATTTTATAAGTGATGATTTTTTTGGCTTAAATCACGCTTATTAAATGCATGATTTTTGCCTAAAGATCATGCACATAATAAGCGATGATTTTTACCTAAAAATCATGCATTTTATAGGTGATGATTTTTACCTAAATATCATGCATTTTGTAAGTGATGATTTTTCACGAAAAATCATGCATTTAATATAAAAAAGTAATACATTCAATTGTTTATTTTTCCAATTAGTTTTATTTATTAAAAATTATTATTAATTATTGTCTAAGGATGCCAGAGCTTTGTATTTTTTGTCCCTTGCGCCCTTTTGAAAATAGCTATTCTTAATATTGTGAATAGCCTTCCGAATCACTTTTTCTGCTGGCTCGTGGGGTATTTTCATCTTCACCGCCGCTGAAATAATATGGATATATTATATATATGTACAATTACTATTAATTTGGTTCAATTGTATAACAAAAACAACAATGTTCACTGTAGGTCAGCGGTGGGCTGTTCATTTCCTCCAACAACAAAAACAAAACACGCGCAAAAAAATGTACATGCTCGAGCCAAGCCGCACAAATAAGGGTTACTTTTTGTTGCTTTTCTTTTGTTGTTTGTTTTGCTGCTGGACTGCTCAAAAATTGCAATTTCGTGCCCACCGCAGATTATAACAAATTAATTCGCTAATACGGATTTATATTCTATTTCTTTATTCTTCTTTTATTCCCGAGCATAAGAGAAGAATAAAGAAATATAATGTGAATGCAGCGAAACATTAATATAATTTGAACACAGTTTTTTCATAAATTTAACTTTTTATACAATTGAGATTTTTTTTATTTAACACGCGTACAACACATATTATTAATTATTTAAAAACTGCACTTACCTGATAATAATAATAATCACAGATTACTTATTTTCACTTATTAAAACTCCGTGTGACGATTGCAAATAGCAAAGAACAAAGCAAAAGAGTTCTGTCGACGCAGTCGCAAAGAAGACGAAAAGATTAAACGAAGTTCTCTGCTACTGCGCACGGTCGGCAGAACCGAATTACGTTCGGCACGCGCGGAAAAGAAAGAAACAAAAGAAAAAACAAAGGGTTCGATTTGGCTGGCGTCAACGCCTCGATGACATTGTAGATGGCATTCGTCATCGCTCACTGCTGGTACTGCAGGGTATATACATATTTACACTATAAATAACTGTAATTCATCATATGGTGTATACGTTTTTTCTTCTCTTTTGCCATTTCTTTCTCGCTCTATCTCTCTCTGTCTATATATCGCTCTCATTGTGTTCTCTCGTTCTCTCACTTGTTTGATGAATGTTTAAACTGAAATCGATATCGATATCGCCATCGAAATCCAAATACTAATCGTAACTAACAATCGAATCATCGACTAACCCAAGTCGGAGGAGGATTCTGCCTCTGCGTCTGCCACGCCCTCGGTGGCCAGTGTGGAGGAGGAGATCGAGGAGAGCGTCTCCAAGCTGGAGTCCGTGATAAGCAAGACTATTGAGAATACGAAGAACATCAAGGAGCTGGTCCCAGTGCTCGAGCCATCGTCCGTCGATGAGGGTGGTGCTGGTGCTGACGATGATGATGATGTAGAGGATGTGGAACTCCAGCAATTGGGCGCCGCTGCAGGGAAATTCCAGGAAAATGATGTGGACACCACCACAGCGGCTGCCGCAACAGCCACAACTGGGATGCCTGGCTCTGCCACGGACATGGTAAAGTCCAGTTACATGGAGGAGGAAGCAGGGAATCAGGCGGATGCCGTTGCCGTCGTAGATGTGGATACTGTTGCCACATTCAGCACCGCTGATAACACCACACCCCCACCCATATCGCCCCCCACCCCACCACAGCACAGCAGCAGCAGCAGCAATAGCAAGCAGAAGCCATTCTCACCCTATGATGCCACCTCCTCAGTGTCAGTGTCCTCCTCCTCTGTTGTGCCATCAATCGAAGCTGTGGAAACGTCTTCGTTGCCATCCATGTCCACCTCTACATCGGCCACAGGGACCTGCTCACCCTCATCCTCACCCTCAAACTCATCCCCATCCTCTCACATTGTTGCCATCACAGACATTGTATTAGACAACAACAACCATAAAAACAACAACAATACTCTAACAACTTCATCATCATCTGCATCATCATCATCTGCAACAACAACAACTACAACAATCACACCAACAGCAACAATGTCAACTACAACAACAGCAACAACAACACTGTCTGAAATGTCGCCAAAGGTAAATGATGTCGCTTTTGTGTGAACGCGCCCGTGATTGTGTGTGATGTCTCTCTTGTCTACTGCCTCTTGTCGTTGTCACATCTAAGCTGTTGTCCTCCCTCCCCCTCTTTATGTGAGTGTGTGTGTGTCTCCACCAAACAGCCAGGAGTTAGCTTAGTTCTGTCTCTCTCTCTCTGCCTCTCCATCTCTTAATCTGTAACTCTCTTGTTTTTCTTTTATATTGATATTGTATTTTTATTGCCTTTTGTCCTGTGTAAAACGAGAGTTGAACTTCATAAAAATGGCTTAACAACATCCCTGTTGCAGTCAGAAAAGACTTTTAGTGGAGTTGTGTTTGTACATAAATGTTAGCAAACTAGATAAAGAAGTGTATGTAGATATAGTTAATATATATGTATTTATAAATTGTACATATGTATATATATGCTTTTAGCTGCAGCTTAATTTGCGTGTTGACAGTTAGTGTTTGTAAACGATCCTCGAGATTTAAATGAGAGCTGCAATTAGTGTTGGAAAACTATATCCCAAGGATGGGCACTGGTTCTTCGGCAGTTTATTCGGTGGGATACTTTTTATACCCGATACTCAAAATGAGTATTGGGGTATATTAGATTTGTGGTAAAAGTGGATGTGTGTAACGTCCAGAAGGAATCGTTTCCGACCCCATAAAGTACACATATTCTTGATCAGCATCAATAGCCGAGTCGATTGAGCCATGTCTGTCTGTCCGTCTGTCCGTCCGTCCGTCTGTCCGTCCGTCCGTCCGTCCGTCCGTCCGTCTGTCCGTCCGTTTGTCCGTCCGTCTGTCCGTCTGTCCTTCCCTTTCAGCGCCTAGTGTTCAAAGACTATAAGAGCAAGAGCAACGATGTTTTGGATCCAGACTTCTGTGATATGTCACTGCTACAACAATATTTCAAAACTTTGCCCCGCCCACTTCCGCCCCCACAAAGGGCGAAAATCTGTGGCATCCACAATTTCAACGATACGAGAAAACTAAAATCGCAGAATCGTAGAAGATGACTATATCTTCTAGAGTGCAAAATCTGAACCAGATCGTATAATTATTATAGCCAGAATCAAGAAAACAATTTCATTCTTTCTCGCTCTGTCTCTCTAACACACAGGGTTTCATGGTCGGTTTTGCCAATTGCAAAATATGAGTTCAAGGATCTCAGAACCTATAAGAGCCGGAGCAACCAAATTTGGTATCCACACTCCTGTGATATCGGACCTTGACCATTTTGTGTGGAAATTTCGCCCCACCCCCTTCCGCCCCCACAAAGGACGAAAATCTGTTGCATCCACAATATTGCAGATTCGAGAAAACTAAAAACACAGAATCATAGATAATGACCATATCTATCAGATTGCTGAATCTGGATCAGATCAGATCATTTTTATACCCAAAAGGAACAAATCAATTGCACTGGCAATTTGCAGCAACTCACAACGTTGGGGTGGGGCGAAATTTTGAGATATACGTTTTATAGTGTCATCTTAAAGGAGTGTGTGTACCAAATTTGGTTACTCTAGCCTTAATAGTCTCTGAGATTTGTGGATGCCTCAGATTTTCGTCCTTTGTGGGGGCCGAAGGGGGTGGGGCGAAATTTTGAGATATACGTTTTATAGTGAGATCTAACAGAAGTGCGAATACCAAATTTGGTTACTCTAGCGTTAATAGTCTCTGAGATTTGTGGATGGCCCAGATTTTCGTCCTTTGCGGGGCGGAAGGTGGTGTGGCGAAATTTTGAAACAAAACGGTCAAGATCTGATATCACAGGAGTGTGGATACCAAATTTGGTTGCTCTGGCTCTTATAGTTTCTGAGATCCTTGAACTTATATTTTGCAATTGGCAAAACCGACCATGAAACCTGTTTGTTAGAGAGAGACAGAGCGAGAAAGAATGAAATTGTTTTCTTGATTCTGGCTATAATAATTATACGATCTGGTTCAGATTTTGCACCCTAGAAGATATAGTCATCTTCTACGATTCTGCGATTTTTAGTTTTCTCGTATCGTCGAAATTGTGGATGCCACAGATATTCGCCCTTTGTGGGGCGTAAGTGGGCGGGACGAAGTTTTGAAATATTTTTGTAGCAGTGACATATCACAGAAGTCTAAATCCAAAACATCGTTGCTCTAGCTCTTATAGTCTTTGAGCACTAGGCGCTGAAGGGGACGGACAGACGGACAGACGGACGGACGGACAGACAGACAGGGCTCAATCGACTCGGCTATTGATGCTGATCAAGAATATATATACTTTATGGGGTCGGAAACGATTCCTTCTGGACGTTACACACATCCATTTTCACCACAAATCTAACATACCCCAATACTCATTTTGAGTAACGGGTATAATTAATTTTAGTCAAGCAAAACGCAGCAAAGGAGAAGACTGATAATATGGATTTCTGGGCTGTAACCGGTTGAGGTTTTGTGGTTTTTGTGGTTCAGTGTTAACAATTTGAAAAACCGAATGAAGGCAACAGGATTGCCAACACGAATCCACTGACAAGTGCAGTACCAGTCGAAAAGCAGCAGAAAAAAGAGCACCCCTTAAGTGCTCTTTTATAGCGCACTTCCTCATGAAGATCAGATCGGATCAGTTCAGATCAGATCACATCACAAGATTGAAAGCCATCAAGACAGCATAAGGAATAGAATAACTTGATTTAATAATGCTTTTGGACTTGTACGGCGCCAAAAATAATCAAAGTACGTTAGCTGTGCGGGGCTTATCTTATACGAGTAGAATTCCATATACATATGTATGTATATATATCCATATATCCATATATATATATATATATATATATATACAAATAAATTTAAGGCACTCGCGAAGTGTCAAATCCAGATTACACAAATTCCGATGCGATGCCGATCTAGATTCCGATGATGATGGATGTCTATATTGCTTTTTGTTATCAGTAGCCGCTTATCACCTTGTTTTTGGTGTTTTTTACTCGTATTCTCGATGCGATCTGAACGCTGCTGAGCGTGCGCTTGAACTGTTCAGAATTTTTGTCACAAATTCACTTTTATACGGCCCTGGGTCCCCTCTCACTCTCTGACTCTGGGGCTTCGTGACGTTTTTGTATGCTGAACGGGTTTTGGTTTTGGAATTGGTTTCGCCTCCTCCACTACACTCCACTCCACTCCATGGCACTTGACGCTTTCGATGCTAAGTGTTACCGATATCGCGGTGTATCCCACTCCGGGAAGGGGCGCAAGAGCACGGAGCAACGTCTTTAAGCCAAATTGTCAAATTGCCAAATTGTTGGCAATGGTGTTTGCCGGCACTTGGCTTGATTGGCTTCTCCGCCAGCTGCTGGTCACGTAATTAGCGCCATAGGCAAAGGGACTCTAAACAGGAGTCGCAACTGCGGTGAGGAAAATGCGTCACATAGTCGTTCAATATTTTTGTCGTTTGCATTTAGCACTACGATTTTGATTTTGATTTCGATTTTAATTAAACTTTTCCATGACGCACTTATTAATCAAAGGCACTAATCCGCAGAGATCCGACAGCTGAGTCTTTTACGCACCGGATGGAATCACAGGATTGTGACATTTGGGTTGGGTAAACGGAAATTTCAATGGGAATGGAGCGAAGGAGTGGCGGAGCGGGGCAACACGGAAGCCGGCAGACAGGTAGACAGGTCGAGTCGTAAAGCTGATCGGTTAATTGTCGTCGCATAGCGATGAGTGAGATATATCTAATAAACCGAATCGGAACCAATTTGAAGATAATTATGTGCGCGAGCTGCTCAACTTATGCAAATCTCCGTTTGATGACGCATTAAACTACAGCTGCGTCTTCGGTCTTCGGCTTTACGCTTGGGCTTGGAAAATTGTCAACACACAAGTTGCGGGGCTCGAAGCGAGTTGTAGGCACTTGAAAATTGACTTTCATGCTTGAGGAGACTGAAGGTCGAGTGGGTCTTGAAATGGTAATGAGCTCCGCTTCACTGAATTGGCCTGCCCTGGCCTGGCCTGGCCTGGCCTGGGTGGGAGCCGTTGCCGTTGCCGATGCCGATGCCGGAGACAAACAGAGCTGATTATTGGAGGAGGTCGCCCTTCCCCTCACACCGCACCATGCCACACGTGATTAGAACCCGATCAAGAATCAAGAATCCATCTACGCTTACGCTTAGAGCCTCGATGCTGAACCCGATTGACAAGGCAAGTCTTGGTCCCGTGTCAATGGCCAACCGGTTGGGGGCCGCCGCATGCCAAAATAAAGCAAATGCCATCGGATTTATACAATTGGAAATCATTTAGCGAAATTGCCCATCAACACCTATCAACATCAATCTATCCAGAGACCCAAAACCCCACCACGGATCCAAAGTCTGACTCTGCCTACATTTCTTTTCCTCTCCTCTCCGTTTGTTTGTCTGGGTTTGGGTATTTTTAGACGGGGAGCACAGAGATCTCTGCCTGGCACAACGAATTTCATTTCATTTAATTAGTTTCTTGAGCCGAAAGCCGGTTTGGAACGCAATAAGACAAATGGCTGGCGATAAGCGGTCCCCAGAGGCCGACGTCAACAAATGTCAGAGAGTGAAAAACAATATTAAATTGGTACTCGTCTTATCAAAAGACATTTGCGGGATTTGGATTATTCGGTATTATTTGGTTCTACCCTGATTACAGGCGACATTCCAGAGAGGCTCTCTAAGCGATCGCCAAGTGAATCATTGGAATCCCTTGAATTACTCGGAAATGCACTCGTTCTAATTGAGACAGTAATGTGGGTTCAACATCGCCGTGAAGGCTTCCGTGGAGGAGTGGGAATCAGAGTCGGCAAAGTGCTAATCAGCTTTGACTGGGATGCGCTTTCTGCGGGGCATTGATTCACGATTGATTCATTCTCGACATTCCCACAGGCGACAAAAAGTGAGAAAGGGGCACGTTTCTATTTAACCAGACCTAAACAGAGAGGAGCACTTCTCACATTGGACTGGGACCCAGTCACACGTCATCTGTGGATATAGGTGGACTAATTATCACTAGGTTCGTCACACGCCTGATCTGATGTCAGTGCTTGGTGTTTTCTTCGATTAAGCCTTAATTTGATTTTGTTTGGGCAAAGACCATCATGGAAATTTTGACAGGTCTAATTAGTAAACGGATGTTATTGGGTGTGTTAAATATGATGAATCTCATGGCATCAATTAAATTCCATTCACGTTTCGTTCTGGTCGCTTCAATACAGTGTTTTCTCAGTTTCAAATATCGCGCCAAATGATACTAGCGGATGGCTTGTGGCGCCCCCTAGATAGCTGTGATAGTTTTCCGATAGTGACTCAACCAATTGGCTTGAATGCGCATTGCAGGATGTTTTAGCACGAGGTTACATTTGGATGCATTATAGACTATAATTTATAGTTCATTCTATTTTGTTACCTCTCTAGGCCATATACCTTGCCATGTTGGGAGATTAGTAGTCCATTGTAGATCAGTATTAAAACAGGGAACAGGGTGACCGTTTACGGTATTTTTAATACTTTTTGGTATTTTTTTAGGTCAAAATTGAACCGACTGCATATCGGTATATAATGGTCAATTTCATCAATCTATTATTTTTAATTTTAAACGGTATACAGAAATCCAATTAAAGCAAGTATTTAGAATAGGCCAGTCAAGTAGAAAATAAATTCATTAATGGCATAAAATTATGTGGGTTGAGCTAAATGATCATTTAGCTGGGAATATTCGACGGAAGATAAAAAACGAGGAATATGATACATTTTCGGTATTTTTTAGAGTGAGACCGTATATTTTATTGGGACTTGCTCTCTTTTTTTTGTGACATACTCTCTATTTTGTGGTGGGAAATTTTCTCAAATTGAGGGAATTTTTCCGGGATACAATGTCCTTTTCAGCTCAACAATGTCCCTTGCATTCCATCCCCACTTACGTTTTCATACGTTTTATGTTGCTGGCAACATTAATTTGTAAGGGCCAGACTCATGTGCCGTGAAATCGAGCAGCACTGTTCCACAACATTGCGCGGATTGAGCAACATTTTGCATACCCTGGGAAATGGATGTTCAAGAACCGAAAAAATGTTTGTCATCTAATGCACCAATAAAGGCCAAAACTAGTCAGTTTCTGTTTTAAAGGTATTTCAACGATATTTTGCAGGTTTTGGTCTTCTTACAGAAACCAAGCATGGGTATCGGGATCGAGATATATTTACAAGACCCTAATCATATGCATTAAAATGTCCAAAGCATAACAATCTGAGATCATTTCTATATTAATTGCGTCTTGAAACAGCTTGGAAAAACAGTTTCTTCATATATTTCAACGAAATAGGGTATACCTGTGCCCACATTCCGGTTGACTGACATTTCACACTCACTTACGTTGCCACTGTTTTTTTGTTGACCCTTTTTGCTTAAACCTTGTTTTATACACTATACAATAAAAATCAGGGTACTTAAAAGTAG
Source organism: Drosophila miranda (assembly GCF_003369915.1). NCBI lineage: Eukaryota > Metazoa > Arthropoda > Insecta > Diptera > Drosophilidae > Drosophila > Drosophila miranda. Next base: position 22,703,309 of record NW_022881614.1, read on the forward strand.
TCAATCAGGTAAAAAATGTATTCATTAATAGCCTGAAATTATATGGGCAAAGCTAAACGTTTTAGTTAGTCAGCATTATTCAACGGAATAAGGAAATTGAGCAATTGGAACGATTTTTCTCTTACGTTTTATTACGTTTCATTTGTTTGACCATTTTCGCTAAAACCTTTTTTTACACAAAATGCAATAAAAGCAAGGACTAAAAACTAACCAACCTTGAAGAAAATAGATTCATTAATCGGATAAAATGATGTGGGCATGACTAAATTATCTATATAGCTAGTAATATTCCATGGAATATCAAAAACGAGGAATATGTAAAATATAACTTGATTTCGTCAGTATATTTACGGTATATTTTTAAAATGAGATGCCATATTTCTGAGAGCCGTACGATATTCGATAAGTCAGCTGATTTGTTTTACTTTTTATCGACTGTTCACATGCGCCGGGTTTTTTTGTTTGACTGAAAAATGACTGATATTTTTGTTAAAACAAAATTAAAACGAGAAACTCAACAGGTGGACCAAGAATTAACTAAGAAACTCGCTGTGAAGCAGTGTAACATGTGGGACACCATTGAAGCTGAGTCTGAGGGCACCGCACACGCTTCAGATATTCTTGCGCCAAAGAAGCGATCAGTCTCCTATATAACAACCACTGCGGGTTGTCTAAAAAAATTTAAGAAATCTGATGTTGGCATTGGTGTGGAGCCCAAAACAGAAGTCGCAAATAAAATATGGTCGGAATTGCGTTACTTGCAGGATGGTATGTACTTAAAATAAAACTAAACTAACTAAACTAAACTATTCACAACTGCTTTACTAAAGAAACAAGTGATATTGCTGATTCCACAGAGGATTCCAGTGAATCAGAGCTGGACCTGGAGGCATCTCATGATACGTCCTCTGAAGCGGGAACTCTTGGGAGCAACAGTAACTCTGATGATGACCAAAAGACTGATTTTTTTCTATACACACGTGAGTACTAAACGTCCCAATCTATTTTTCTCTATTAATTTTGTTTTATTATAGAATCTAAGACTGCCTGGCGGGTGCCAATGGTACTTGAAAGAACAATCAAAAAATTTGTTTACTTTCCTAAAAATAAGAACGCTCAATCAACAAACCGTTTATTTGTGACGGGATCCATTAAAAAGATCGTCATTTTCTACAACGATGAGAAATCCGCAACCATAGAAGAGCTCACCGATGGGCATGACTGTGGAATTAAAACTCAGGAATCGACTATCCAATCCATCAACGATAAAGAAGCTGGAATTGAGCCGGATAAAGAATATAAAATACCAATTGATGATAAAGATGCCTTGGATTTGGCCTCTCCATTCGCTATTAACGAAGCTCCACTGGAAGATCAACAAGATGCGGAGACAAAAGCACTATCGTCATCGGAAGCCGAACCACAGCTATTAAACGAGGATCTTGGTTCCTGCACCCTGAAGGATGAAAAGATTTGCGACATAAAAGTTCTACCAGAAGCACAGCAGGACTCAGATGCAGAGTCTCTAATCACTATTGAAGAAGTTAAAGAAGATCTGTCCCCAACTGAAACCGAACCACATGCATCGCCGGAAACAGTAGCAGTGACTAAGGATGATGAAAGTGCCATGGAAGTAGACGAGGCTAACCGATCAATGCAGCACTGCCAGGATTTCAATGTAGATCTACCTTACTGCCCCCCAGCGTTGAGCGTCTTTGAGAATAGCCTGACGTGCAACGATGTGCTGGCCGTGATCAAAGAGGACATAGAGCTCTATGGCACTGCCGTGTTGACCCTGTTGGCTGGTCAGATCACAGTGAACGGCTTCAGAGCCAAAAAACGTCAAAACTTGACCATCTACTCCACCAAGGGCATCAATTGGGTGAGCATTTCTCCGAAAAAGCGTGCGAAACCAATGCAAGAGAAGGTTGAATGGGACAAATTGTCTGAGAACTTTACGTGCGCACAATTGGACAACGTTCAGGGGGGATTCAATAGTCAGGAGGATGCCCTTGTGCTCTTGCAGAGGAACACCAAGGACCAGAACATGCTCGAAACTTTAAAGCAGTACATGAGCCAGATTTTGTTCCCCCAGGTGAATGGGGCTAATGTGCCGCACTCGCAAAGCGAGATGCTGCTCAACTGCTACATCCAGAGCTCGGACAGAAAACGCACCCTTCAAGTACCTTATGAGTGGACAAAGCTGAAGATTCAGAAGACGAGCCGCCTGATGGTAACCGGTGGGAAGGGTGTCGGCAAGTCCACCCTGCTGCGATATCTGCTCAATCGGCATTTGAACGCTTTTCCACGCCTACTGTTCATTGATTTGGACATTGGCCAGCCGGAGATCTTTTTGCAGCAAACTGTCTCCTGCACTGTCATTGAAGAGCCGCTTCTGGGGCCAGGATTCCTACTGAACAAGCAGCCGGATCGGGCTCACGTCGTGGGCGACACAAACATCGTCATGTGCCACGAGCAGTATTTCGAGGCGGTGGTCCAGCTGATGAGCCACATCCAAAATAATCCCGAGTATGCCAACATGCCTTTTCTGATCAACACGATGGGCTACAACAGCGGATTTGGCCTCGAGCTGATTGCTCTGCTGGTGGACTACATCAAGCCGACGGATGTGGTGCAGATCTCGAGTACTTTACCCATGAACAACTTTAAGTCGCTACTCGACTGGTCGACCCTTTCAAAGGTCAAAGGTCCCTATGTCTACAAAAATACGGCGTTCATGGTTGAGGGTAAAAACCATAAGTACACGCTCCACGAGCTGCCCAGTGCTGTCCCACCTAGACAGCAGGGAGTCTGGCGAATGAGTCCCAGGGATATGAGATTCGCCAATCTGTTGGTCCGCCTCAGCTCCTGCCTGAAGGGCAGTGCCAAGCACCTGACTGACTGCGAGCCCCTCAGCTCATCTTTTGTGAATATTCAAGTCGTCCATTCCACAGAGGAAGACCTTGATAAGAGTAGCATTATCGCTGGAATGGAAGCCAATGTGGTTTACTTGGCCCATCTGGAAGCTCAGGATCTGCCCGTGTGCCTGGGCATAGGTAAGCAGAGTTCAACCATTTCAGTTGATTATTTCACTGATCATTTCGCGTATTCCCCATCAGGTGTCGTCCGTGCCATTGACTTTGAGAAAGAGAAGCTGTATCTCGTGCCGGCCATTCCTCTGGAGCGAATGTGCCAAGTGAATTGCCTTATATCCTGTGGAGACATCAGCCTTCCGCAAAAGTTCTTCACGGAGCCTGGGCCGCAGGTCGGCAGCAACATGCCGTTCGTCTTTCAGCAGGACGACGCCGGCTGGCTGACAAAGAGCATCAATCAGTTCTATTCGCGGACGTCTTCCATGAAAAAATATTAATGCTAAACCAGCTACCTGTACTTTTATGAAAAGTAAAAATCCAAATAAAGCTTTATTGATATAGAGGCTAAGGCGAGATATTGTGTCTGCCCTTCAGTATCCTGCGCATCAGTACACGACGTCCCTCTGGGGTGGACATGCGAGGACGTTGCGTGGACGTTGATGCGTTTCACCTCGCGGGGCTTGGGGAAGTGGCAGCGGACCTTCGGCTTGAGCACGGTCCGGTCGAAGGCATGCTTCTGGCGCACTAGGATGGTTTGTGCCGTGTTGAATTCCACCAGGCAGGTTCTAAAATAACAATAGTTATTAATGTTCTATACAAAAGAATTTTCGTTGATTTTCACCTCTGAATCAATCCCTGCAGCATGTTTTTGTTAAGTAATTTTGTATATCACTTTTTCCCCACTTGCTATGAACTTTTGAAGAAAATCGGCGCAGATCTTATATACCAAAATATACAGATCAAAAATTAACTTAGCTCACTTAAGGTCCCTCTATTTAAACAGTTGAACTACTTGAGGTAAATGGCGGAAAATATGAAAGATTTTAATAAGAAGTTAAGTAATTTTCAATAAACAGCTGTACAGCGCTGCCAGATGTTCATTCGCTAGATCTTACGGTATGTTGGCATGGCAGCACTGATTACGATGGCAAACAGCTGACAATATAAAATACAGTCACACTGTTACAACAACTCCATTCAGCTAATCGGCCAAACTGTAAATTTTGCTCCGTTCGTTCGGTTCGTCTCCCATGTTTTCTATTGTTATACCAAAAAAAAAGTGAAAAGCAAAGAAAAACCTGCAGCATGTGAGGCCCAGAGTGCTAAGTAAATAGTCTGTGCGCCGTTATCGTAAAAAAAGCCTGCAAAAAGCGAGTAGATCTCTGCAGTGAATGTGAAAAAAAGAGTTGCAAGTGAAAATTCCAACAAAAAGCAGCAAACACACACACACACACACAAGACACTGCCGCACATTCAGGCCGATGTATGCGTGTCGCTCTTTGGACGCAATTTTGGTAGCAGGACAGTGGAGCTAAGGGAATCTGGGCCCCGAGTGAATGGTAGAGTGCACTTTGCGACTCTCAGACTCGACTTCCCCGAAAAACGGAGCATTCAAAATAGCACAAGAGAGGGGAGGGCACATCCATGTTCGAGTGCGTGTATCTGTGTGTGAGTGGGTGAGTGGGGAGATATTGCAGCCGCCTGCATTTATTTATATCCATTAACCAGAAATCCATAATGTGCATTGTAATTAGCTCTATCCGCGTCAGGCATCGAGCCAAAACAGGAAAAAATACAAAAATGGATTTTCCTTAACTTACGAATTTTCTACGCCTCACTGGGCTCCACGGAGAGGAGAGCGCTTGGGGAGCCGGCAACACCGAAGTTGACGTTGACGTCGACGCTGGCGGCGACTACGATGCGGCACCATAAAGTATACATACATAAATTGAATTTCGAAACACGGAAGCGTGATGGTTGGTGGAGGAGGCTGCAACAGCAGCAGCACTGTTGTTCTTTTTCTCCCATTTGCTGGTGTTGATGATGATGATGATGGTGTGTGTTGTGTTCGTGTATGGATGCGTAAGAGAGGGCGAGAAAACTCGAAAAATCTGACCAGGACACGGTCAGCCAGAGTCCAGTAGTCATGGCCACGAGGCTTAACAAATGATTGTGGTGGCGGCGGCGGCGGAGGCCCCCTGCAAATGGAGAGTGTTTTCCCGGTCATGCGGATGCGGTGCGGCTGGGGCAGCTGTCACTTCACTTACCCACCCTTCTCCCCTCTGCTGACTTTCATGTGTCTGTCTTTTCAGCCTCGCTCCCTTCCTTTCACTCTTTGCCAGCGACGAGAGTGTGTGTGTGTGTGTGCGTGTGTGTTTTGATGACGGCACCCAGTTTCCGCCCGCACTGATTTTGCCCGTGCCAATACCAGACACAGTGTGTCCTCGCAAACACTGACCACCAGCTGCTGGAAGGTATACGGAAAGCTTTGGTTTTTCCAGAGTATGCTTCTCTGTATTAGCACTTCATTCAATTAGCAACTTTGGTTGATTTAATTTAGCGAGTGACCACTGTACTAAATCCCGACCATTACCATTCCAGTTTTTGGCACTCTTTTGCGGATGCTGCGTACGCAAAAAGGGGGACGCTTCTATGAGTGGAGTGCCTGGAACTAGGAACTGGGACCTGGCCTTTTTATACCCGATACTCAAAATTAGTATTGGGCTATATTAGATTTGTGGTAAGAGTGGATGTGTGTAACGTCCAGAAGGAATCGTTTCCGACCCCATAAAGTATATATATTCTTGATCAGCATCAATAGCCGAGTCGATTGAGCCATGTCTGTCTGTCCGTCTGTCCGTCCGTTCGTCTGTCCGTCCGTCCGTCCGTCCGTCCGTCCCTCCGTCTGTCCGTCCCCTTCAGCGCATAGTGCTCAAAGACTATAAAAGCTAGAGCAACGATGTTTTGGATCCAGACTTCTGTGATATGTCACTGCTACAAGAATATTTCAAAACTGCGCCCCGCCCACTTCCGCCCCCACAAAGGTCGAAAATCTGTGGCATCCACAATTTCGACGATACGAGAAAACTAAAAACGCAGAATCGTAGAAGATGACTATATCTTTTAGGGTGCAATATCTGAACCAGATCGTATAATTATTATAGCCAGAATCAAGAAAATAATTTCATTCTTTCTCGCTCTGTCTCTCTCTAACACACAGGTTTCATGGTCGGTTTTGCCAATTGCAAAAGATGAGTTCAAGGATCTCAGAACCCATAAGAGCTAGAGCAACCAAATTTAATATCCACACTCCTGTGATATCGGACCTTGACCGTTTTATGTCAAAATTTCGCCACACCCCCTTCCTCCCCCGCAAAGGACGAAAATCTGGGGCATCCACAAATCTCAGAGACTATTAACGCTAGAGTAACCAAATTTAGTATCCGCACTCCTGTTAGATCTCACTATAAAACGTATATCTCAAAGTATCGCCCCACCCCCTTCCGCCCCCACAAAGGACGAAAATCTGTTGCATCCACAATATTGCACATTCGAGAAAACTAAAAACGCAGAATCATAGATAATGACCATATCTATCAGATTGCTGAATCTGGATCAGATCAGATCATTTTTATAGCCAATAGGAACAAATCAATTTGCAGTGGCTACGCAGCGACCGACATCACGCTCAGACTGATTTTCTGTCTCTCTCGCACGCACTCTTTGTCGTGTCGTTTAATATTAGCAGCGTCTGCCGGAGGAGAGCCATACTGACTTAGTATCGGGTATAATCGTAGAGTTGCGGTGTCCGCAGCAACTCACAACGTTCCCCCTCGTTTTATATTAGGAATGCATCAATCAAAGAAGAAATAACTAATGTTCATTGAGATATGACATATGCGCATAAATCACACCGAAAGAATGTTGCCCTGACGATCCTCCTTTCAATTCTAGATCCCATCGCCGGCGACGTCAATCGGAGGGTTCTGGAGCCGACGATGATGACTACGAGTATGAAGATGAGGGAGAGGATGCTATGTAAGTAATACAGACAGTCCCTGTCTTCTGTGCCTCTTCTGAGTGTCTGTCATTTTATGTTCTATCTTTGGAACAGTGAGCCAAGCACGGAAGTTCCCGCGGTGACTACGCATGCGCATCGTCATCATCATGGAGTGGTGAGTGTTCCGATTGATTACTCAATTGGTTATATGTACCTACTACATTCCCAATATTTATTTTGGTTCATTCTCGGTGTTTTTATTATCCGTTAATCCGTTTAAATGCGAATACTCCGAGGTTAATGCATTGTGGATGGTGTTGAACTATGTACGAGTATATGTATGTATAACCAAAGACTATACAATACCAAGATGTTGCATGAGGAACAAATGCTTTTTCAATTTTCGTTTGACGCTTCTTGGTACGGTCGCGCGGGGCTAGTACTTAAATTCTCTTTTACGCTACCTTCGCCTCCGAAATGCTACTCGGCTTCGTCAATGCCTCGGTCAGCGTCGAGTCGGTGTGAAAGCATGTCAGTGCTGCGTGCCGAAACCGTAGTGCAGCGTGGTCGCTGATGTCTTTGGCGCGGCACAGTGGGGACTCAGCCGAAATAGTCAAAAAATTGTATGAGTGCTTTAGATAAATTTAATGTTCGCATCTAATAGAGAATTTTCCAATCGAATTTTCAAGATAGTTTTAGTTTAGGAGATATAAGCACTCAAAGTTTAACATTTTTTCAGTGTGCAAATATTTATTGAACTCATATTCACTAACTAATTTAGCAAGCTAAGACGGTCAAAGGTCCCACTGTGCCGCTCCAAAGACATCGGCGATCCGCGACCACCGCTTCGACGGTGCTGAGGCTCGAGAGTCCAGAATTATTTCGTTGCTGGTGAAGGCATTGCCGAACAGACGAAACCGATGGGCAGCGGGGGCGCGGTGGAGACGAAGTACAGGCGAAAAGGGAATTGAAACCCCGCGCGCTCCACGTGCCTTTTAGGTCCTAATGTTAGGAACCGCCATAGAACAGCTTTTTGATCGCTCATGCAACATCTTGGTATTGTATAGTCTTTGGTATAACGCATACGAGTCGAGATTCCGTTATTATTTCCGGAAGTCACAAGTTTTTTTCTGTTCGTTTTACAACACTGCACTTTGTTAATAATAATTCGCACAGCCACAAACACACAAAAAGAAAACACTTTACATGGAACACGGATACACCTACACACATACTATAGAAACACATACATGCATACATATATCCGATATCTACCCTGCAGTACGGGTCATTAATGACTCAGCTGCTGACACGTCGATGACCGCGTCACTACCCCCGATGACATAGTTGATGACCGGCCATACGCTGAGCTGATGACATTAACATGGAGATGTCCTAGGGCATAATCGATGACATTGTCATCGAGCATTGCCGAAAAATCATGCACTTAATAAGCGATGATTTTTACCTAAAAATCATGCATTTTATAAGTGATGATTTTTTTGGCTTAAATCACGCTTATTAAATGCATGATTTTTGCCTAAAGATCATGCACATAATAAGCGACGATTTTTACCTAAAAATCATGCGTTTTATAGGTGATGATTTTTACCTAAATATCATGCATTTTGTAAGTGATGATTTTTCACGAAAAATCATGCATTTAATATAAAAAAGTAATACATTCAATTGTTTATTTTTCCAATTAGTTTTATTTATTAAAAATTATTATTAATTATTGTCTAAGGATGCCAGAGCTTTGGGCGCATTTTCCCTTGCGCCCTATTGAAAATAGATATTCTTAATATTGTGAATAGCCTTCCGAATCACTTTTTCTGCTGGCTCGTTGGGTATTTTCATCTTCACCGCCGCTGAAATAATATGGATATATTATATATACATATGTACAATTACTATTAATTTGGTTCAATTGTATAAAAAGAATTTGTTCGATTTTTAAAACGGTTGTTTGTTTCAACAAAAACAACAATGTTCACTGTAGGTCAGCGGTGGGCTGTTCATTTCCTCCAACAACAAAAACAAAACACGCGCAAAAAAAATGTACATGCTCGAGCCAAGCCGCACAAATAAGGGTTACTTTTTGTTGCTTTTCTTTTGTTGTTTGTTTTGCTGCTGGACTGCTCAAAAATTGAAATTTCGTGCCCACCGCAGATTATAACTAATTAATTCGCTAATACGGATTTATATTCTATTTCTTTATTCTTCTTTTATTCCCGAGCATAAGAGAAGAATAAAGAAATATAATGTGAATGCAGCGAAACATTAATATAATTTGAACACAGTTTTTTCATAAATTTAACTTTTTATACAATTGAGATTTTTTTTATTTAACACGCGTACAACACATATTATTAATTATTTAAAAACTGCACTTACCTGATAATAATAATAATCACAGATTAATTATTTTCACTTATTAAAACTCCTTGTGACGATTGCAAATAGCAAAGAACAAAGCAAAAGAGTTCTGTCGACGCAGTCGCAAAGAAGACGAAAAGATAAAACGAAGTTCTCTGCTACTGCGCACGGTCGGCAGAACCGAATTACGTTCGGCACGCGCGGAAAAGAAAGAAACAAAAGAAAAAACAAAGGGTTCGATTTGGCTGGCGTCAACGCCTCGATGACATTGTAGATGGCATTCGTCATCGCTCACTGCTGGTACTGCAGGGTATATACATATTTACACTATAAATAACTGTAATTCATCATATGGTGTATACGTTTTTTCTTCTCTTTTGCCATTTCTTTCTCGCTCTATCTCTCTCTGTCTATATATCGCTCTCATTGTGTTCTCTCGTTCTCTCACTTGTTTGATGAATGTTTAAACTGAAATCGATATCGATATCGCCATCGAAATCCAAATACTAATCGTAACTAACAATCGAATCATCGACTAACCCAAGTCGGAGGGGGATTCTGCCTCTGCGTCTGCCACGCCCTCGGTGGCCAGTGTGGAGGAGGAGATCGAGGAGAGCGTCTCCAAGCTGGAGTCCGTGATAAGCAAGACTATTGAGAATACGAAGAACATCAAGGAGCTGGTCCCAGTGCTCGGGCCATCGTCCGTCGATGAGGGTGGTGCTGGTGCTGACGATGATGATGATGTAGAGGATGTGGAACTCCAGCAATTGGGCGCCGCTGCAGGGAAATTCCAGGAAAATGATGTGGACACCACCACAGCGGCTGCCGCAACAGCCACAACTGGGATGCCTGGCTCTGCCACGGACATGGTAAAGTCCAGTTACTTGGAGGAGGAAGCAGGGAATCAGGTGGATGCCGTTGCCGTGGATACTGTTACCACATTCAGCACCGCTGATAACACCACACCCCCACCCATATCGCCCCCCACCCCACCACAGCACAGCAGCAGCAATAGCAAGCAGAAGCCATTCTCACCCTATGATGCCACCTCCTCAGTGTCAGTGTCCTCCTCCTCTGTTGTGCCATCAATCGAAGCTGTTGAAACGTCTTCGTTGCCATCCATGTCCACCTCTCCATCGTCCACAGGGACCTGCTCACCCTCATCCTCACCCTCAAACTCATCCCCATCCTCTCACATTGTTGCCATCACAGACATTGTATTAGACAACAACAACCATAAAAACAACAACAATACTCTAACAACTTCATCATCATCTGCATCATCATCATCTGCAACAACAACAACTACAACAATCACACCAACAGCAACAATGTCAACTACAACAACAGCAACAACACTGTCTGAAATGTCGCCAAAGGTAAATGATGTCGCTTTTGTGTGAACGCGCCCGTGATTGTGTGTGTTGTCTCTCTTGTCTACTGTCTCTTGTCGTTGTCACATCTAAGCTGTTGTCCTCCCTCCCCCTCTTTATGTGAGTGTGTGTGTGTCTCCTCCAAACAGCCAGGAGTTAGCTTAGTTCTGTCGCTCTCTCTCTGCCTCTCCATCTCTTAATCTGTAACTCTCTTGTTTTTCTTTTATATTGATATTGTATTTTTATTGCCTTTTGTCCTGTGTAAAACGAGAGTTGAACTTCATAAAAATAGCTTAACAACATCCCTGTTGCAGTCAGAAAAGACTTTTAGTGGAGTTGTGTTTGTACATAAATGTTAGCAAACTAGATAAAGAAGTGTATGTAGATATAGTTAATATATATGTATTTATAAATTGTACATATGTATATATATGCTTTTAGCTGCAGCTTAATTTGCGTGTTGACAGTTAGTGTTTGTAAACGATCCTCGAGCTTTAAATGAGAGCTGCAATTAGTGTTGGAAAACTATTGCCCAAGGATGGGCACTGGTTCTTCGGCAGTTTATTCGGTGGGATACTTTTCATACCCGATACTCAAAATGAGTATTGGGGTATATTAGATTTGTGGTAAAAGTGGATGTGTGTAACGTCCAGAAGGAATCGTTTCCGAGCCCATAAAGTATATATATTCTTGATCAGCATCAATAGCCGAGTCGATTGAGCCATGTCTGTCTGTCCGTCTGTCCGTCTGTCCTTCCCTTTCAGCGCCTAGTGTTCAAAGACTATAAGAGCGAGAGCAACGATGTTTTGGATCCAGACTTCTGTGATATGTCACTGCTACAACAATATTTCAAAACTTTGCCCCGCCCACTTCCGCCCCCACAAAGGGCGAAAATTTGTGGCATCCACAATTTCGACGATACGAGAAAACTAAAAATCGCAGAATCGTAGAAGATGACTATATCTTCTAGGGTGCAAAATCTGAACCAGATCGTATAATTATTATAGCCAGAATCAAGAAAACAATTTCATTCTTTCTCGCTCTGTCTCTCTCTAACAAACAGGTTTCATGGTCGGTTTTGCCAATTGCAAAATATGAGTTCAAGGATCTCAGAACCTATAAGAGCCGGAGCAACCAAATTTGGTATCCACACTCCTGTGATATCGGACCTTGACCATTTTGTGTGAAAATTTCGCCCCACCCCCTTCCGCCCCCACAAAGGACGGAAATCTGTTGCATCCACAATATTGCAGATTCGAGAAAACTAAAAACACAGAATCATAGATAATGACCATATCTATCAGATTGCTGAATCTGGATCAGATCAGATCATTTTTATACCCAAAAGGAACTGGCTACGCAGCGCCCGACGTCACGCTCAGACTGATTTTCTGTCTCTCTCGCACGCACTCTTTGTCGTGTCGTTTAATATTAGCGGCGTCTGCCGGAGGAGAGCCATACTGACTTAGTATCGGGTATAACTGTAGAGTTGCGGTGTCCGCAGCAACTCACAACGTTGGGGTGGGGCGAAATTTTGAGATATACGTTTTATAGTGTCATCTTAAAGGAGTGTGTGTACCAAATTTGGTTACTCTAGCCTTAATAGTCTCTGAGATTTGTGGATGCCTCAGATTTTCGTCCTTTGTGGGGGCCGAAGGGGGTGGGGCGAAATTTTGAGATATACGTTTTATAGTGAGATCTAACAGAAGTGCGAATACCAAATTTGGTTACTCTAGCGTTAATAGTCTCTGAGATTTGTGGATGGCCCAGATTTTCGTCCTTTGCGGGGGCGGAAGGTGGTGTGGCGAAATTTTGAAACAAAACGGTCAAGATCTGATATCACAGGAGTGTGGATACCAAATTTGGTTGCTCTGGCTCTTATAGTTTCTGAGATCCTTGAACTTATATTTTGCAATTGGCAAAACCGACCATGAAACCTGTTTGTTAGAGAGAGACAGAGCGAGAAAGAATGAAATTGTTTTCTTGATTCTGGCTATAATAATTATACGATCTGGTTCAGATTTTGCACCCTAGAAGATATAGTCATCTTCTACGATTCTGCGATTTTTAGTTTTCTCGTATCGTCGAAATTGTGGATGCCACAGATATTCGCCCTTTGTGGGGGCGTAAGTGGGCGGGACGAAGTTTTGAAATATTTTTGTAGCAGTGACATATCACAGAAGTCTAAATCCAAAACATCGTTGCTCTAGCTCTTATAGTCTTTGAGCACTAGGCGCTGAAGGGGACGGACAGACGGACAGACGGACGGACGGACAGACAGACAGGGCTTAATCGACTCGGCTATTGATGCTGATCAAGAATATATATACTTTATGGGGTCGGAAACGATTCCTTCTGGACGTTACACACATCCATTTTAACCACAAATCTAACATACCCCAATACTCATTTTGAGTATCGGGTATAATTAATTTTAATCAAGCAAAACGCAGCAAAGGAGAAGACTGATAATATGGATTTCTGGGCTGTAACCGGTTGAGGTTTTGTGGTTTTTGTGGTTCAGGGTTAACAATTTGTAAAACCGAATGAAGGCAACAGGATTGCCAACACGAATCCACTGACAAGTGCAGTACCAGTCGAAAAGCAGCAGAAAAAAGAGCACCCCTTAAGTGCTCTTTTATAGCGCACTTCCTCATGAAGATCAGATCGGATCAGTTCAGATCAGATCACATCACAAGATTGAAAGCCATCAAGACAGCATAAGGAATAGAATAACTTGATTTAATAATGCTTTTGGACTTGTCCGGCGCCAAAAATAATCAAAGTACGTTAGCTGTGCGGGGCTTATCTTATACGAGTAGAATTCCATATACATATGTATGTATATATATCCATATATCCATATATATATATATATATATATATATATACAAATAAATTTAAGGCACTCGCGAAGTGTCAAATCCAGATTACACAAATTCCGATGCGATGCCGATCTAGATTCCGATGATGATGGATGTCTATATTGCTTTTTGTTATCAGTAGCCGCTTATCACCTTGTTTTTGGTGTTTTTTACTCGTATTCTCGATGCGATCTGAACGCTGCTGAGCGTGCGCTTGAACTGTTCAGAATTTTTGTCACAAATTCACTTTTATACGGCCCTGGGTCCCCTCTCACTCTCTGACTCTGGGGCTTCGTGACGTTTTTGTATGCTGAACGGGTTTTGGTTTTGGAATTGGTTTCGCCTCCTCCACTACACTCCACTCCACTCCATGGCACTTGGCAAAGGGACTCTAAACAGGAGTCGCAACTGCGGTGAGGAAAATGCGTCACATAGTCGGTCAATATTTTTGTCGTTTGCATTTAGCATTACGATTTTGATTTTGATTTCGATTTTAATTAAACTTTTCCATGACGCACTTATTAATCAAAGGCACTAATCCGCAGAGATCCGACAGCTGAGTCTTTTACGCACCGGATGGAATCACAGGATTGTGACATTAGGGTTGGGTAAACGGAAATTTCAATGGGAATGGAGCGAAGGAGTGGCGGAGCGGGGCAACACGGAAGCCGGCAGACAGGTAGACAGGTCGAGTCGTAAAGCTGATCGGTTAATTGTCGTCGCATAGCGATGAGTGAGATATATCTAATAAACCGAATCGGAACCAATTTGAAGATAATTATGTGCGCGAGCTGCTCAACTTATGCAAATCTCCGTTTGATGACGCATTAAACTACAGCTGCGTCTTCGGTCTTCGGCTTTACGCTTGGGCTTGGAAAATTGTCAACACACAAGTTGCGGGGCTCGAAGCGAGTTGTAGGCACTTGAAAATTGACTTTCATGCTTGAGGAGACTGAAGGTCGAGTGGGTCTTGAAATGGTAATGAGCTCCGCTTCACTGAATTGGCCTGCCCAGGCCTGGCCTGGGTGGGAGCCGTTGCCGTTGCCGATGCCGATGCCGGAGACAAACAGAGCTGATTATTGGAGGAGGTCGCCCTTCCCCTCACACCGCACCATGCCACACGTGATTAGAACCCGATCAAGAATCAAGAATCCATCTACGCTTACGCTTAGAGCCTCGATGCTGAACCCGATTGACAAGGCAAGTCTTGGTCCCGTGTCAATGGCCAACCGGTTGGGGGCCGCCGCCTGCCAAATTAAAGCAAATGCCATCGGATTTATACAATTGGAAATCATTTAGCGAAATTGCCCATCAACACCTATCAACATCAATCTATCCAGAGACCCAAAACCCCACCACGGATCCAAAGTCTGACTCTGCCTACCTTTCTTTTCCTCTCCTCTCCGTTTGTTTGTCTGGGTTTGGGTATTTTTAGACGGGGAGCACAGAGATCTCTGCCTGGCACAACGAATTTCATTTCATTTAATTAGTTTCTTGAGCCGAAAGCCGGTTTGGAACGCAATAAGACAAATGGCTGGCGATAAGCGGTCCCCAGAGGCCGACGTCAACAAATGTCAGAGAGTGAAAAACAATATTAAATTGGTACTCGTCTTATCAAAAGACATTTGCGGGATTTGGATTATTCGGTATTCTTTGGTTCCCCCCTGATTCCAGGCGACATTCCAGAGAGGCTCTCTAAGCGATCGCCAAGTGAATCATTGGAATCCCTTGAATTACTCGGAAATGCACTCGTTCTAATTGAGACATTAATGTGGGTTCAACATCGCCGTGAAGGCTTCCGTGGAGGAGTGCGAATCAGAGTCGGCAAAGTGCTAATCAGCTTTGACTGGGATGCGCTTTCTGCGGGGCATTGATTCACGATTGATTCATTCTCGACATTCCCACAGGCGACAAAAAGTGAGAAAGGCGCACGTTTCTATTTAACCAGACCTAAACAGAGAGGAGCACTTCTCACATTGGACTGGGACCCAGTCACACGTCATCTGTGGATATAGGTGGACTAATTATCACTAGGTTCGTCACACGCCTGATCTGATGTCAGTGCTTGGTGTTTTCTTCGATTAAGCCTTAATTTGATTTTGTTTGGGCAAAGACCATCATGGAAATTTTGACAGGTCTAATTAGTAAACGGATGTTATTGGGTGTGTTAAATATGATGAATCTCATGGCATCAATTAAATTCCATTCACGTTTCGTTCTGGTCGCTTCAATACAGTGTTTTCTCAGTTTCAAATATCGCGCCAAATGATACTAGCGGATGGCTTGTGGCGCCCCCTAGATAGCTGTGATAGTTTTCCGATAGTGACTCAACCAATTGGCTTGAATGCGCATTGCAGGATGCTTTAGCACGAGGTTACATTTGGATGCATTATAGACTATAATTTATAGTTCATTCTATTTTGTTACCTCTCTAGGCCATATACCTTGCCATGTTGGGAGATTAGAAGTCCATTGTAGATCAGTATTAAAACAGGGAACAGGGTGACCGTTTACGGTATTTTTAATCCTTTTTATATTTTTTTAGGTCAAAATTGAACCGACTGCATATCGGTATATAATGGTCAATTTCATCAATCTATTATTTTTAATTTTAAACGGTATACAGCAATCCAATTAAAGCAAGTATTTAGAATAGGCCAGTCAAGTAGAAAATAAATTCATTAATGGCATAAAATAATGTGGGTTGAGCTAAATGTTCGATTTAGCTGGGAATATTCGACGGAAGATAAAAAACGAGGAATATGATACATTTTCGGTATTTTTTAGAGTGAGACCGTATATTTTATTGGGACTTGCTCTTTTTTTTGGGACTTACTCTCTATTTTGTGGTGGGAAATTTTCTCAAATTGAGGGAATTTTTCCGGGATACAATGTCCTTTTCAGCTCAACAATGTCCCTTGCATTCCATCCCCACTTACGTTTTCATACGTTTTATGTTGCTGGCAACATTAATTTGTAAGGGCCAGACTCATGTACCGTGAAATCGAGCAGCATTGTTCCACAACATTGCGCGGATTAAGCAACATTTTGCATACCCTGGGAAATGGATGTTCAAGAACCGAAAAAATGTTTGTCATCTAATGCACCAATAAAGGCCAAAACTAGTCAGTTTCTGTTTTAAAGGTATTTCAACGATATTTTGCAGGTTTTGGTCGTCTTACAGAAACCAAGCATGGGTATCGGGATCGAGATATATTTACAAGACCCTAATCATATGCATTAAAATGTCCAAAACATAACAATCTGAGATCATTTCTATATTAATTGCGTCTTGAAACAGCTTGGAAAAACAGTTTCTTCATATATTTCAACGAAATAGGGTATACCTGTGCCCACATTCCGGTTGACTGACATTTCACACTCACTTACGTTGCCACTGTTTTTTTGTTGACCCTTTTTGCTTAAACCTTGTTTTATACACTATACAATAAAAATCAGGGTACTTAAAAGTAGTCAATCAGGTAAAAAATGTATTCATTAATAGCCTGAAATTATATGGGCAAAGCTAAACGTTTTAGTTAGTCAGCATTATTCAACGGAATAAAGAAATTGAGCAATTGGAACGATTTTTCTCTTACGTTTTATTACGTTTAATTTGTTTGACCATTTTCTCTAAAACCTTTTTTTACACAAAATGCAATAAAAGCAAGGACTAAAAACTAACCAACCTTGAAGAAAATAGATTCATTAATCGGATAAAATGATGTGGGCATGACTAAATTATCTATATAGCTAGTAATATTCCATGGAATATCAAAAACGAGGAATATGTAAAATATAACTTGATTTCGTCAGTATATTTACGGTATATTTTTAAAATGAGATGCCATATTTCTGAGAGCCGTACGATATTCGAGAAGTCAGCTGATTTGTTTTACTTTTTATCGACTGTTCACATGCGCCGTGTTTTTTTGTTTGACTGAAAAATGACTGATATGTTTGTTAAAACAAAATTAAAACGAGAAACTCAACAGGTGGACCAAGAATTAACTAAGAAACTCGCTGTGAAGCAGTGTAACATGTGGGACACCATTGAAGCTGAGTCTGAGGGCACCGCACACGCTTCAGATATTCTTGCACCAAAGAAGCGATCAGTCTCCTGGATAACAACCACTGCGGGTTGTCTAAAAAAATTTAAGAAATCTGATGTTGGCATTGGTGTGGAGCCCAAAACAGAAGTCGCAAATAAAATATGGTCGGAATTGCGTTACTTGCAGGATGGTATGTACTTAAAATAAAACAACTAAACTATTCACAACTGCTTTACTAAAGAAACCAGTGATATTGCCGATTCCACAGAGGATTCCAGTGAATCCGAGCTGGACCTGGAGGCATCTCATGATACGTCCTCTGAAGCGGGACCTCTTGGGAGTAACAGTAACTCTGATAATGACCAAAAGACTGATTTTTTTCTATACACACGTGAGTACTAAACGTCCCAATCTATTTTTCTCTATTAATTTTGTTTTATTATAGAATCTAAGACTGCCTGGCGGGTGCCATTGGTACTTGAAAGAACAATCAAAAAATTTGTTTACTTTCCTAAAAATAAGAACGCTCAATCAACAAACCGTTTATTTGTGACGGGATGCATTCAAAAGATCGTCATTTTCTACAACGATGAGAAATCCGCAACCATAGAAGAGCTCACCGATGGGCATGACTGTGGAATTAAAACTCAGGAATCGACTATCCAATCCATCAACGATAAAGAAGCTGGAATTGAGCCGGATAAAGAATATAAAATACCAATTGATGATAAAGATGCCTTGGATTTGGCCTCTCCATTCGCTATTAACGAAGCTCCACTGGAAGATCAACAAGATGCGGAGACAACAGCACTATCGTCATCGGAAGCCGAACCACAGCTATTCAACGAGGATCTTGGTTCCTGCACCCTGAAGGATGAAAAGATTTGCGACATAAAAGTTCTACCAGAAGCACAGCAGGACTCAGATGCAGAGTCTCTAATCACTATTGAAGAATTTAAAGAAGATCTGTCCCCAACTGAAACCGAACCACATGCATCGCCCGAAACAGTAGCAGTGACTGAGGATGATGAAAGTGCCATGGAAGTAGACGAGGCTAACCGATCAATGCAGCACTGCCAGGATTTCAATGTAGATCTACCTTACTGCCCCCCAGCGTTGAGCGTCTTTGAGAATAGCCTGACGTGCAACGATGTGCTGGCCGTGATCAAAGAGGACATAGAGCTCTATGGCACTGCCGTGTTGACCCTGTTGGCTGGTCAGATCACAGTGAACGGCTTCAGAGCCAAAAAACGTCAAAACTTGACCATCTACTCCACCAAGGGCATCAATTGGGTGAGCATTTCTCCGAAAAAGCGTGCGAAACCAATGCAAGAGAAGGTTGAATGGGACAAATTGTCTGAGAACTTTACGTGCGCACAATTGCACAACCTTCAGGGGTGCTTCAATAGTCAGGAGGATGCCCTTGTGCTCTTGCAGAGGAACACCAAGGACCAGAACATGCTCGAAACTTTAAAGCAGTACATGAGCCAGATTTTGTTCCCCCAGGTGAATGGGGCTAATGTGCCGCACTCGCAAAGCGAGATGCTGCTCAACTGCTGCATCCAGAGCTCGGACAGAAAACGCACCCTTCAAGTACCTTATGAGTGGACAAAGCTGAAGATTCAGAAGACGAGCCGCCTGATGGTAACCGGTGGGAAGGGTGTCGGCAAGTCCACCCTGCTGCGATATCTGATCAATCGGCATTTGAACGCTTTTCCACGCCTACTGTTCATTGATTTGGACATTGGCCAGCCGGAGATCTTTTTGCAGCAAACTGTCTCCTGCACTGTCATTGAAGAGCCGCTTCTGGGGCCAGGATTCCTACTGAACAAGCAGCCGGATCGGGCTCACGTCGTGGGCGACACAAACATCGTCATGTGCCACGAGCAGTATTTCGAGGCGGTGGTCCAGCTGATGAGCCACATCCAAAATAATCCCGAGTATGCCAACATGCCTTTTCTGATCAACACGATGGGCTACAACAGGGGATTTGGCCTCGAGCTGATGGCTCTGCTGGTGGACTACATCAAGCCGACTGATGTGGTGCAGATCTCGAGTACTTTACCCATGAACAACTTTAAGTCGCTACTCGACTGGTCGACCCTTTCAAAGGTCAAAGGTCCCTATGTCTACAAAAATACGGCGTTCATGGTTGAGGGTAAAAACCATAAGTACACGCTCCACGAGCTGCCCAGTGCTGTCCCACCTAGACAGCAGAGAGTCTGGCGAATGAGTCCCAGGGATATGAGATTCGCCAATCTGTTGGTCCGCCTCAGCTCCTGCCTGAGGGGCAGTGCCAAGCACCTGACTGACTGCGAGCCCCTCAGCTCATCTTTTGTGAATATTCAAGTCGTCCATTCCACAGAGGAAGACCTTGATAAGAGTAGCATTATCGCTGGAATGGAAGCCAATGTGGTTTACTTGGCCCATCTGGAAGCTCACGATCTGCCCGTGTGCCTGGGCATAGGTAAGCAGAGTTCAACCATTTCAGTTGATTATTTCACTGATCATTTCGCGTATTCCCCGTCAGGTGTCGTCCGTGCCATTGACTTTGAGAAAGAGAAGCTGTATCTCGTGCCGGCCATTCCTCTGGAGCGAATGTGCCAAGTGAATTGCCTTATATCCTGTGGAGACATCAGCCTTCCGCAAAAGTTCTTCACGGAGCCTGGGCCGCAGGTCGGCAGCAACATGCCGTTCGTCTTTCAGCAGGACGACGCCGGCTGGCTGACAAAGAGCATCAATCAGTTCTATTCGCGCACGTCTTCCATGAAAAAAGATTAATGCTAAACCAGCTACCTGTACTTTTATGAAAAGTAAAAATCCAAATAAAGCTTTATTGATATAGGGGCTAATGCGAGATATTGTGTCTGCCCTTCAGTATCCTGCGCATCAGTACACGACGTCCCTCTGGGGTGGACATGCGAGGACGTTGCGTGGACGTTGATGCGTTTCACCTCGCGGGCTTGGGGAAGTGGCAGCGGACCTTCGGCTTGAGCACGGTCCGGTCGAAGGCATGCTTCTGGCGCACTAGGATGGTTTGTGCCGTGTTGAATGCCACCAGGCAGGTTCTAAAATAACAATAGTTATTAATGTTCCATACAAAAGAATTTTCGTTGATTTTCACCTCTGAATCAATCCCTGCAACATGTTTTTGTTAAGTAATTTTGTATATCACTTTTTCCCCACTTGCTATGAACTTTTGAAGAAAATCGGCGCAGATCTTTTATACCAAAATATACAGATCAAAAATTAACTTAGCTCACTTAAGGTCCCTCTATTTAAAGAGTTGAACTACTTGAGGTAAATGGCGGAAAATATGAAAGATTTTAATAAGAAGTTAAGTAATTTTCAATAAACAGCTGTACAGCGCTGCCAGATGTTCATTCGCTAGATCTTACGGAAAGTTGGCATTGCAGCACTGATTACGATGACAATATAAAATACAGTCACACTGTTACAACAACTCCATTCAGCTAATCGGCCAAACTGTAAATTTTGCTCCGTTCGTTCGGTTCGTCTCCCATGTTTTCTATTGTTATACCAAAAAAAAAGTGAAAAGCAAAGAAAAACATGCAGCATGTGAGGCCCAGAGTGCTAAGTAAATAGTCTGTGCGCCGTTATCGTAAAAAAAGCCAGCAAAAAGCGAGTAGATCTCTGCAGTGAATGTGAAAAAAAGAGTTGCAAGTGAAAATTCCAACAAAAAGCAGCAAACACACACACAAGACACTGCCGCACATTCAGGCCGATGTATGTGTGTCGCTCTTTGGACGCAATTTTGGTAGCAGGACAGTGGAGCTAAGGGAATCTGGGCCCCGAGTGAATGGTAGAGTGCACTTTGCGACTCTCAGACTCGACTTCTCCGAAAAACGGAGCATTCAAAATAGCACAAGAGAGGTGAGTGCACATCCATGTTCGAGTGCGTGTATCTGTGTGTGAGTGTGTGAGTGGGGAGATATTGCAGCCGCCTGCATTTATTTATATCCATTAACCAGAAATCCATAATGTGCATTGTAATTAGCTATATCTGCGTCAGGCATCGAGCCAAAACAGGAAAAAATACAAAAATCGATTTTCCTTAACTTACGAATTTTCTACGCCTCACTGGGCTCCACGGAGAGGAGAGCGCTTGGGGAGCCGGCAACACCGAAGTTGACGTTGACGTCGACGCTGGCGGCGACTACGATGCGGCACCATAAAGTATACATAAATTGAATTTCGAAACACGGAAGCGTGATGGTTGGTGGAGGAGGCTGCAACAGCAGCAGCACTGTTGTTCTTTTTCTCCCATTTGCTGGTGTTGATGAGGATGATGATGGTGTGTGTTGTGTTCGTGTATGGATGCGTAAGAGAGGGCGAGAAAACTCGAAAAATCTGACCAGGACACGGTCAGCCAGAGTCCAGTAGTCATGGCCACGAGGCTTAACAAATGATTGTGGTGGCGGCGGCGGCGGAGGCCCCCTGCAAATGGAGAGTGTTTTCCCGGTCATGCGGATGCGGTGCGGCTGGGGCAGCTGTCACTTCACTTACCCACCCTTCTCCCCTCTGCTGACTTTCATGTGTCTGTCTTTTCAGCCTCTCTCCCTTCCTTTGCCTGCGACGAGAGTGTGTGTGTGTGTGTGCGTGTGTGTTTTGATGACGGCACTCAGTTTCCGCCCGCACTGATTTTGCCCGTGCCACTACCAGACACAGTGTGTCCTCGCAAACACTGACCACCAGCTGCTGGAAGGTATACCGAAAGCTTTGGTTTTTCCAGAGTATGCTTCTCTGTATTAGCACTTCATTCAATTAGCAACTTTGGTTGATTTAATTTAGCGAGTGACCACTGTACTAAATCCCGACCATTACCATTCCAGTTTTTGGCACTCTTTTGCGGATGCTGCGTACGCAAAAAGGGGGACGCTTCTATGAGTGGAGTGCCTGGAACTGGGAACTGGGACCTTGCCTTTTTATACCCGATACTCAAAATGAGTATTGGGGTATATTAGATTTGTGGTAAAAGTGGATGTGTGTAACGTCCAGAAGGAATCGTTTCCGACCCCATAAAGTATATATATTCTTGATCAGCATCAATAGCCGAGTCGATTGAGCCATGTCTGTCTGTCCGTCCGTCCGTCTGTCCGTCCGTCCGTCCGTCCGTCTGTCCGTCCCTTCAGCGCCTAGTGCTCAAAGACTATAAAAGCTAGAGCAACGATGTTTTGGATCCAGACTTCTGTGATATGTCACTGCTACAAGAATATTTCAAAACTTTGCCCCGCCCACTTCCGCCCCCACAAAGGGCGAAAATCTGTGGCATCCACAATTTCGACGATACGAGAAAACTTAAAACGCAGAATCGTAGAAGATGACTATATCTTCTAGGGTGCAATATCTGAACCAGATCGTATAATTATTATAGCCAGAATCAAGAAAACAATTTCATTCTTTCTCGCTCTGTCTCTCTCTAACACACAGGTTTCATGGTCGGTTTTGCCAATTGCAAAATATGAGTTCAAGGATCTCAGAACCTATAAGAGCCAGAGCAACCAAATTTGGTATCCACACTCCTGTGATATCGGACCTTGACCGTTTCGTGTCCAAATTTCGCCACACCCCTTCCGCCCCCGCAAAGGACGAAAATCTGGGGCATCCACAAATCTCAGAGACTATTAAGGCTAAAGTAACCAAATTTGATATCCGCACTTCTGTTAGATCTCACTATAAAACGTATATCTCAGAATTTCGCCCCACCCCCTTCCGCCCCCACAAAGGACGAAAATCTGTTGCATCCACAATATTGCACATTCGAGAAAACTAAAAACGCAGAATCATAGATAATGACCATATCTATCAGATTGCTGAATCTGGATCAGATCAGATCATTTTTATAGCCAATAGGAACAAATCAATTTGCAGTGGCTACGCAGCGACCGACGTCACGCTCAGACTGATTTTCTGTCTCTCTCGCACGCACTCTTTGTCGTGTCGTTTAATATTAGCAGCGTCTGCCGGAGGAGAGCCATACTGACTTAGTATCGGGTATAATCGTAGAGTTGCGGTGTCCGCAGCAACTCACAACGTTCCCCCTCGTTTTATATTAGGAATGCATCAATCAAAGAAGAAATAACTAATGTTCATTGAGATATGACATATGCGCATAAATCACACCGAAAGAATGTTGCCCTGACGATCCTCCTTTCAATTCTAGATCCCATCGCCGGCGACGTCAATCGGAGGGTTCTGGAGCCGACGATGATGACTACGAGTATGAAGATGAGGGAGAGGATGCTATGTAAGTAATACAGACAGTCCCTGTCTTCTGTGCCTCTTCTGAGTGTCTGTCATTTTATGTTCTATCTTTGGAACAGTGAGCCAAGCACGGAAGTTCCCGCGGTGACTACGCATGCGCATCGTCATCATCATGGAGTGGTGAGTGTTCCGATTGATTACTCAATTGGTTATATGTACCTACTACATTCCCAATATTTATTTTGGTTCATTCTCTCGGTGTTTTTATTATCCGTTATCCGTTAATCCGTTTAAATGCGAATACTCCGAGGTTAATGCATTGTGGATGGTGTTGAACTATGTACGAGTATATGTATAACCAAAGGCTATACAATACCAAGATGTTGCATGAGGAACAAATGCTTTTTCAATTTTCGTTTGACGCTTATTGGTACGGTCGCGCGGGGCTAGTACTTCAATTCTCTTTTACGCTACCTTCGCCTCCGAAATGCTACTCGGCTTCGTCAATGCCTCGGTCAGCGTCGAGTCGGTGTGAAAGCATGTCAGTGCTGCGTGCCGAAACCGTAGGGCAGCGTAGTCGCTGATGTCTTTGGCGCGGCACAGTGGGGACTCAGCCAAAATAGTCAAAAAATTGTATGAGTGCTTTAGATACATTTAATGTACGCATCTAATAGAGAATTTTCCAATCGAATTTTCAAGATAGTTTTAGTTTAGGAGATATAAGCACTCAAAGTTTAACATTTTTTCAGTGTGCAAATATTTATTGAACTCATATTCACTAACTAATTTAGCAAGCTAAGACGGTCAAAGGTCCCACTGTGCCGCTCCAAAGACATCGGCAATCCGCGACCACCGCTTCGACGGTGCTGAGGCTCGAGAGTCCAGAATTATTTCGTTGCTGGTGAAGGCATTGCCGAACAGACGAAACCGATGGGCAGCGGGGTAGCGGTAGAGACGAAGTACAGGCGAAAAGGGAATTGAAACCCCGCGCGCTCCACGTGCCTTTTGGTCCTAATGTTAGGACCCGCCATAGAACAGCTTTTTGGTCGCTCATTCAACATCTTGGTATTGTATAGTCTTTGGTATAACGCATACGAGTCGAGATTCCGTTATTATTTCCGAAAGTCACAAGTTTTTTTCTGTTCGTTTTACAGCACTGCACTTTGTTAATAACAATTCGCACAGCCACAAACACACAAAAAGAAAACACTTTACCTGGAACACGGATACACCTACACATATACTATAGAAACACATACATGCATACATATATCCGATATCTACCCTGCAGTACGGGTCATTAATGACTCAGCTGCTGACACGTCGATGACCTACCCCCGATGACATAGTTGATGACCGGCCATACGCTGAGCTGATGACATTAACATGGAGATGTCCTAGGGCATAATCGATGACATTGTCATCGAGCATTGCCGAAAAACCATACACTTAATAAGCGATGATTTTTACCTAAAAATCATGCATTTTATAAGTGATGATTTTTTGGCTTAAATCATCGCTTATTAAATGCATGATTTTTACCTAAAAATCATGCATTTTATAGGTGATGATTTTTACCTAAATATCATGCATTTTGTAAGTGATGATTTTTCACGAAAAATCATGCATTTAATATAAAAAAGTAATACATTCAATTGTTTATTTTTCCAATTAGTTTTATTTATTAAAAATTATTATTAATTATTGTCTAAGGATGCCAGAGCTTTGTATTTTTTGTCCCTTGCGCCCTTTTGAAAATAGCTATTCTTAATATTGTGAATAGCCTTCCGAATCACTTTTTCTGCTGGCTCGTGGGGTATTTTCATCTTCACCGCCGCTGAAATAATATGGATATATTATATATATGTACAATTACTATTAATTTGGTTCAATTGTATAAAAAGAATGTTGAAGAATGACCATCTCTAGCAATGCACGCATGTATTGACAGACATATGAGTATGTAGACGTATGTATGAGTGAGAGACGTAACGAAGCGACGTTCTCTTATCTCCCTTTTTGTTCTCCCTTTCGTTTCGGTCTCTATCTGCCTGCGAGCAGAGCATTTATTAGTCACAAATAAACCTTACATATGAATGGTTGCGTTTTTACTTTTCGGTACAAGAACTTCCCTTGCAACGGCAGCGAAATTCTGTCCAACAGGTTATGGGCCCAGGTTCGGATTTTGTAAATTAAAAGTAAAGTGATTGTTTTAGTTACGAACTATTAACATCGGTGTGACTCAGAGACTAAACGATAATCAGCAATGAGCGGGATGTATCAAATAGACAAATTAGAGGAGGGAAATTATGACTCCTGGTGTATTCAAATGCGGTCTGTGTTGGTGCACGCTGAATTGTGGAGTGTGGCATCTGGTGACCTGCTACCAACGAATGTTCCCGAAGGTGTGAATTGGCAGGCCAAGGATGAAAAGGCGCTGGCCATGATCACATTGAGTGTGAAAACTTCACAGTTGGGATACATTAAAAATTGCAGTAAGTCGTCCAAAGCATGGAACAAATTAAAGAGTGTTCATCAACCAAGTGGACCTGTACGAAAGGTTCAACTGTACAAGAAATTGCTAAGCAAGCGCATGGACCAAAGGCAAAGCGTTTCAAGCTACATTAATGAGTTCGTGGATATTCTTGATGGCCTTGGGTCAGTATGAATCGAGCTAAATGATGAACTGCGCTCAATTGTTTTGTTGTCAAGCCTTCCAGAACAATTCGAAAATTTCGTTGTCGCCATAGAGACGCGCGACAGTCTGCCGACTTTCGATGTTCTATGCGTAAAACTGAAGGAAGAAGGCGAACGAAAGGAAAACACAGAAGATCAAAAGGAATACGCAAAGGCATATACCGCAGTACATAAGCCGGCCGCGCACAGAGCGCTAAAGATGAGAAACAATACAATGATATGTTTCAAGTGTGGTGAGCGCGGGCATATGAAGGCTCAGTGTAAGAAGGAGAGCGCAAATGTGGAAAGGGCAGCAAGAGTGGAGAACAAGCAGTGCAGTCTATTAAATGCGTTGGACGCAGATAATTTGAAAAAGAGTATGTGGTGTTTGGATAGTGGTGCCACAAGCCACATGTGTTGTGAGAAACAGTTATTCACAAAGTTCGAGAAACACACAGAAATGATTGGTCTGGCTGACTCCGGTTTCCTAAAAGCTGAAGGAAAAGGGGAAGTAGAGCTGAAGACAGAGATATGCACGCTGCTGTTAAAGAATGTTCTCTATGTGCCCGAAATGAATGGAAACTATTTCTCGGTGAGCAGCGCTGTACAGAATAAATGTTTCGTCACTTTTGGACAAGAATATGCACGAGTTATCCAAAATGGCGAATGTATTGTAAAGGCGAACAGAGTTGGAAACTTGTATATGTTTCGAGGAAAACAAAACAACTGTTTTGCGGCGGTTAAGGCTGATGGTGACCTGTGGCATAAACGGTACGGCCACTTGAACATCAGTAGTATGAAAGATTTGATCAGCAAAGGAATGGTGCGCGGCATTGAAAATATGGTTTTCCCGGCGAATATGAATTGCAAAACATGTATGGTCAGCAAGATTCATGCGCAACCATTTCCTGTTGCAACCACCAGTAGAGCTCAAGATATATTGGAACTAGTTCATGCAGATGTGTGCGGGCCCTTTGGCACACAGTCGCTTGCTGGATCAAAGTATTTTCTAACCTTCATCGATGACAAATCAAGGCGTATATTTGTGTATTTCCTGCGGACAAAGGATGAAGTCTTCCAGAAGTTCGTCGAGTTCAAAACCCTGGTTGAACGGCAAACGGGAAAAAGTCTCAAATGTATCCGGAGCGACAATGGCGGTGAATTTGTCAACAAATCGTTTGATGAATTTCTGAAAACTAATGGGATTGAGAGGCAGCTGACAGTGGCGTACACTCCACAGCAAAACGGCGTTGCTGAGAGGGCAAACCGCACTCTGGTGGAAATGTCAAGATGTATGCTGGTCCAGTCAGGATTAGGCGAATCCTTGTGGGCTGAGGCAGTCAACGCAGCTGTGTATGTACGGAATCGATCACCGACCAAGGCGCTGACCAGTATGACGCCTATGGAAGCGTGGACTGGTAAGAAACCTTTTGTTGGTCATCTAAAGGTTTTTGGCTCCGTTGCAGTAGCTTTGGACAAGGGTCCAAGGAAGAGTAAACTTCAACCAAAAGGCAAAGAATATCGCATGATTGGATATTCAGTAGCGGCTAAGGGCTATCGACTGTATGACCCTGTGTCTCATCAGGTGATTGAGAGGCGAGATGTTCTCTTTGACGAGATCCAAGACGACAAGGATACAGTCACATTCGAACTTCCGAAGGCAGAAGTTAGCATGCAGTCAGGCGGCGATACTGATGACATTGACAGCAGCGGTGGAGACAGCAGCCATGGTGCAAGCGTTGACGGGGAGAATCAAAGTAGCAGCGGTACTGATGGGTACGAGAGCGCAACAGAAAAGGTTGAGTCAGATGAGCCAGCTCCTCGCGTTGGACCTGGCAGACCAAGGCTGATTCGGACCGGCAAACCTGGCCGTCCGAGAAAGGAGTACAACATTCTTGGTGCTCTGGTTGCCAGCAACGTAAAGATTCCAGTATCCTACGAGGAGGCGTTGATCAGTATTCATGCATCACATTGGTCCGAAGCGATGCAACGCGAATATGAGGCATTAATGGCAAACGAGACATGGCAGTTGGCAGACTTACCGGCAGGACAACGAGCAGTTGGATGCAAATGGGTATATAGCCTGAAAAGCGACAAAGATGGCTAAATCGAACGTTTCAAGGCGCGGCTGGTGGAAAAAGGTTGCTCCCAGCAGTACGGCATAAACTATGCGGAAACATTTTCTCCAGTCTGCAGACTGGAGAGCGTGCGATTTATTCTTGCGCTGGCAGCAGAATTGAAATTATATGTCAACCAAATGGATGTATGTACGGCATACCTCAACAGTGACCTGAGCGATACGGTGTACATGAAGCAACCACAAGGGTACATTGATCGAGCTTATCCAGCGAAGGCTATGCTGCATAAAAAGGCAATATATAAATTGAAGCAGTCAGAAAGGGAATGGAATTCGAAGCTGAATGGCGTCCTGACTAATCTGGGTTTTGTTTCCTGTGACAACGAGCCGTGCCTCTACCAGCAGAGAGGGAAAGGTAACTTATCGTTAATCTTGGTATATGTTGACGATTTACTTATAGCATGTCAGTCCAAAGAGGACATGCTCGGTATCAAATCGGCTATTTCAAATGCGTTCGAATGTATCGACAAAGGTGTTCCAGAGCTGTTTTTAAGCATGGAGGTGCACCGTGAAGGTGAGCTTGGGTTATCACCATAGGCCACTCGCAATACATCAAGGAACTATTGCAAGCTCACGACATGGACAAATGTAGACCAGTGGCTACTCCGTTGGATGCGGGGTTCCAGGTGGATTGTACTAATGAGCAGTGTCAAAAGGTTGATCCTGTCATGTATCAATCCATGATTGGTGAGCTGATGTGGCTGGCACTCACAACCAGACCGGACATTTTGCATTCAGTTGCAAAGTTGGCCCAGAGGAACAAAGATCCGCACGCAGAGCATCTGGCTGGTGTGAAGCACGTTCTGAGGTACTTGGCAGCGACGATGAACTTCAAACTACACTACAAAGGGTGTCACCAGCCACTTACTGGATATGTGGATGCGGATTGGGGCGGCGATCGAACTAACCGGAAGTCGTATACGGGCTATGTTTATTTTTTGGCAGGTGGCCCAATTTCTTGGCGATCTGAGAAACAACGCAGCGTGGCACTTAGCAGCACGGAGGCAGAATACATGGCACTGTCGTCTGCGTGTAAGGAGTCCATATTCTTACGTCGCTTAATCATTGAAATTGGCTGTGGAGATGAAGCTACCTCAACTACCTTATATGGCGATAATCTGAGCGCACAAGAGCTGGCTAGGAACCCAGTGCATCACTCAAGGACCAAGCATATTGATATTAGATATCACTTTTTACGACAGATTGTAGAAGAAGGTCAAGTTAAGTTAAAGTATGCTAGTACAACAGATATGATTGCAGATATCTTGACCAAGAATCTCCCTAAGAGAAAGCATGTCGAATTTACAAAATTGTTAAGTTTAAATTGAGTTAAATGGAAGCATGCACGCATTGAGGAAGGGTGTTGAAGAATGACCATCTCTAGCAATGCACGCATGTATTGACAGACATATGAGTATGTAGACGTATGTATGAGTGAGAGACGTAACGAAGCGACGTTCTCTTATCTCCCTTTTTGTTCTCCCTTTCGTTTCGGTCTCTATCTGCCTGCGAGCAGAGCATTTATTAGTCACAAATAAACCTTACATATGAATGGTTGCGTTTTTACTTTTCGGTACAAGAACTTCCCTTGCAACGGCAGCGAAATTCTGTCCAACAAAGAATTTGTTCGGTTTTTAAAACGGTTGTTTGTTTCAACAAAAACAACAATGTTCACTGTAGGTCAGCGGTGGGCTGTTCATTTCCTCCAACAACAACAACAAAACACGCGCAAAAAAAATGTACATGCTCGAGCCAAGCCGCACAAATAAGGGTTACTTTTTGTTGCTTTTCTTTTGTTGTTTGTTTTGCTGCTGGACTGCTCAAAAATTGCAATTTCGTGCCCACCGCAGATTATAACAAATTAATTCGCTAATACGGATTTATATTCTATTTCTTTATTCTTCTTTTATTCCCGAGCATAAGAGAAGAATAAAGAAATATAATGTGAATGCAGCGAAACATTAATATAATTTGAACACAGTTTTTTCATAAATTTAACTTTTTATACAATTGAGATTTTTTTTATTTAACACGCGTACAACACATATTATTAATTATTTAAAAACTGCACTTACCTGATAATAATAATAATCACAGATTACTTATTTTCACTTATTAAAACTCCGTGTGACGATTGCAAATAGCAAAGAACAAAGCAAAAGAGTTCTGTCGACGCAGTCGCAAAGAAGACGAAAAGATAAAACGAAGTTCTCTGCTACTGCGCACGGTCGGCAGAACCGAATTACGTTCGGCACGCGCGGAAAAGAAAGAAACAAAAGAAAAAACAAAGGGTTCGATTTGGCTGGCGTCAACGCCTCGATGACATTGTAGATGGCATTCGTCATCGCTCACTGCTGGTACTGCAGGGTATATACATATTTACACTATAAATAACTGTAATTCATCATATGGTGTATACGTTTTTTCTTCTCTTTTGCCATTTCTTTCTCGCTCTATCTCTCTCTGTCTATATATCGCTCTCATTGTGTTCTCTCGTTCTCTCACTTGTTTGATGAATGTTTAAACTGAAATCGATATCGATATCGCCATCGAAATCCAAATACTAATCGTAACTAACAATCGAATCATCGACTAACCCAAGTCGGAGGGGATTCTGCCTCTGCGTCTGCCACGCCCTCGGTGGCCAGTGTGGAGGAGGAGATCGAGGAGAGCGTCTCCAAGCTGGAGTCCGTGATAAGCAAGACTATTGAGAATACGAAGAACATCAAGGAGCTGGTCCCAGTGCTCGGGCCATCGTCCGTCGCTGAGGGTGGTGCTGGTGCTGACGATGATGATGATGTAGAGGATGTGGAACTCAAGCAATTGGGCGCCGCTGCAGGGAAATTCCAGGAAAATGATGTGGACACCACCACAGCGGCTGCCGCAACAGCCACAACTGGGATGCCTGGCTCTGCCACGGACATGGTAAAGTCCAGTTACATGGAGGAGGAAGCAGGGAATCAGGTGGATGCCGTTGCCGTCGTAGATGTGGATACTGTTGCCACATTCAGCACCGCTGATAACACCACACCCCCACCCATATCGCCCCCCACCCCACCACAGCACAGCAGCAGCAGCAGCAATAGCAAGCAGAAGCCATTCTCACCCTATGATGCCACCTCCTCAGTGTCAGTGTCCTCCTCCTCTGTTGTGCCATCAATCGAAGCTGTTGAAACGTCTTCGTTGCCATCCATGTCCACCTCTACATCGGCCACAGGGACCTGCTCACCCTCATCCTCACCCTCAAACTCATCCCCATCCTCTCACATTGTTGCCATCACAGACATTGTATTAGACAACAACAACCATAAAAACAACAACAATATTCTAACAACTTCATCATCATCTGCATCATCATCATCTGCAACAACAACAACTACAACAATCACACCAACAGCAACAATGTCAACTACAACAACAGCAACAACAACACTGTCTGAAATGTCGCCAAAGGTAAATGATGTCGCTTTTGTGTGAACGCGCCCGTGATTGTGTGTGTTGTCTCTCTTGTCTACTGTCTCTTGTCGTTGTCACATCCCCCTCCCCCTCTTTATGTGAGTGTGTGTGTCTCCTCCAAACAGCCAGGAGTTAGCTTAGTTCTGTCGCTCTCTCTCTGCCTCTCCATCTCTTAATCTGTAACTCTCTTGTTTTTCTTTTATATTGATATTGTATTTTTATTGCCTTTTGTCCTGTGTAAAACGAGAGTTGAACTTCATAAAAATGGCTTAACAACATCCCTGTTGCAGTCAGAAAAGACTTTTAGTGGAGTTGTGTTTGTACATAAATGTTAGCAAACTAGATAAAGAAGTGTATGTAGATATAGTTAATATATATGTATTTATAAATTGTACATATGTATATATATGCTTTTAGCTGCAGCTTAATTTGCGTGTTGACAGTTAGTGTTTGTAAACGATCCTCGAGCTTTGAATGAGAGCTGCAATTAGTGTTGGAAAACTATTGCCCAAGGATGGGCACTGGTTCCATAAAGTATATATATTCTTGATCAGCATCAATAGCCGAGTCGATTGAGCCATGTCTGTCTGTCCGTCTGTCCGTCCGTCCGTCTGTCCGTCTGTCCTTCCCTTTCAGCGCCTAGTGTTCAAAGACTATAAGAGCGAGAGCAACGATGTTTTGGATCCAGACTTCTGTGATATGTCACTGCTACAACAATATTTCAAAACTTTGCCCCGCCCACTTCCGCCCCCACAAAGGGCGAAAATCTGTGGCATCCACAATTTCAACGATACGAGAAAACTAAAATCGCAGAATCGTAGAAGATGACTATATCTTCTAGAGTGCAAAATCTGAACCAGATCGTATAATTATTATAGCCAGAAACAAGAAAACAATTTCATTCTTTCTCGCTCTGTCTCTCTAACACACAGGTTTCATGGTCGGTTTTGCCAATTGCAAAATATGAGTTCAAGGATCTCAGAACCTATAAGAGCCGGAGCAACCAAATTTGGTATCCACACTCCTGTGATATCGGGCCTTGACCATTTTGTGTGAAAATTTCGCCGCACCCCCTTCCGCCCCCACAAAGGACGAAAATCTGTTGCATCCACAATATTGCAGTTTCGAGAAAAATAAAAACACAGAATCATAGATAATGACCATATCTATCAGATTGCTGAATCTGGATCAGATCAGATCATTTTTATACCCAAAAGGAACAAATCAATTTGAGATATACGTTTTATAGTGACATCTTAAAGGAGTGTGTGTACCAAATTTGGTTACTCTAGCCTTAATAGTCTCTGAGATTTGTGGATGCCTCAGATTTTCGTCCTTTGTGGGGGCCGAAGGGGGTGGGGCGAAATTTGGAGTTATACGTTTTATAGTGAGATCTAACAGAAGTGCGAATACCAAATTTGGTTACTCTAGCGTTAATAGTCTCTGAGATTTGTGGAAGGCCCAGATTTTCGTCCTTTGCGGGGCCGGAAGGTGGTGTGGCGAAATTTTGAAAAAAAACGGTCAAGATCCGATATCACAGGAGTGTGGATACCAAATTTGGTTGCTCTGGCTCTTATAGGTTCTGAGATCCTTGAACTCATATTTTGCAATTGGCAAAACCGACCATGAAACCTGTTTGTTAGAGAGAGACAGAGCGAGAAAGAATGAAATTGTTTTCTTGATTCTGGCTATAATAATTATACGATCTGGTTCAGATATTGCACCCTAGAAGATATAGTCATCTTCTACGATTCTGCGTTTTTAGTTTTCTCGTATCGTCGAAATTGTGGATGCCACAGATTTTCGCCCTTTGTGGGGGCGTAAGTGGGCGGGACGAAGTTTTGAAATATTTTTGTAGCAGTGACATATCACAGAAGTCCAAATCCAAAACATCGTTGCTATAGCTCTTATAGTCTTTGAGCACTAGGCGCTGAAGGGGACGGACAGACGGACAGACGGACGGACGGACAGACAGACAGGGCTCAATCGACTCGGCTATTGATGCTGATCAAGAATATATATACTTTATGGGGTCGGAAACGATTCCTTCTGGACGTTACACACATCTATTTTCACCACAAATCTAACATACCCCAATACTCATTTTGAGTATCGGGTATAATTAATTTTAATCAAGCAAAACGCAGCAAAGGAGAAGACTGATAATATGGATTTCTGGGCTGTAACCGGTTGAGGTTTTGTGGTTTTTGTGGTTCAGGGTTAACAATTTGTAAAACCGAATGAAGGCAACAGGATTGCCAACACGAGTCCACTGACAAGTGCAGTACCAGTCGAAAAGCAGCAGAAAAAAGAGCACCCCTTAAGTGCTCTTTTATAGCGCACTTCCTCATGAAGATCAGATCGGATCAGTTCAGATCAGATCACATCACAAGATGAAAGCCATCAAGACAGCATTAGGAATAGAATAACTTGATTTAATAATGCTTTTGGCCTTGTCCGGCGCCAAAAATAATCAAAGTACGTTAGCTGTGCGGGGCTTATCTTATACGAGTAGAATTCCATATACATATGTATGTATATATATCCATATATCCATATATATATATATATATATATACAAATAAATTTAAGGCACTCGCGAAGTGTCAAATCCAGATTACACAAATTCCGATGCGATGCCGATCTAGATTCCGATGATGATGGATGTCTATATTGCTTTTTGTTATCAGTATCACCGCTTATCACCTTGTTTTTGGTGTTTTTTACTCGTATTCTCGATGCGATCTGAACGCTGCTGAACTGTTCAGAATTTTTGTCACAAATTCACTTTTATACGGCCCTGGGTCCCCTCTCACTCTCTGACTCTGGGGCTTCGTGACGTTTTTGTATGCTGAACGGGTTTTGGTTTTGGAATTAGTTTCGCCTCCTCCACTACACTCCACTCCACTCCATGGCACTTGACGCTTTCGATGCTAAGTGTTACCGATATCGCGGTGTATCCCACTCCGGGAAGGGGCGCAAGAGCACGGAGCAACGTCTTTAAGCCAAATTGTCAAATTGCCAAATTGTTGGCAATGGTGTTGGCCGGCACTTGGCTTGATTGGCTTCTCCGCCAGCTGCTGGTCACGTAATTAGCGCCATAGGCAAAGGGACTCTAAACAGGAGTCGCAACTGCGGTGAGGAAAACGCGACACATAGTCGTTCAATATTTTTGTCGTTTGCATTTAGCACTACGATTTTGATTTTGATTTCGATTTTAATTAAACTTTTCCATGACGCACTTATTAATCAAAGGCACTAATCCGCAGAGATCCGACAGCTGAGTCTTTTACGCACCGGATGGAATCACAGGATTGTCACATTTGGGTTGGGTAAACGGAAATTTCAATGGGAATGGAGCGAAGGAGTGGCGGAGCGGGGCAACACGGAAGCCGGCAGACAGGTAGACAGGTCGAGTCGTAAAGCTGATCGGTTAATTGTCGTCGCATAGCGATGAGTGAGATATATCTAATAAACCGAATCGGAACCAATTTGAAGATAATTATGTGCGCGAGCTGCTCAACTTATGCAAATCTCCGTTTGATGACGCATTAAACTACAGCTGCGTCTTCGGTCTTCGGCTTTACGCTTGGGCTTGGAAAATTGTCAACACACAAGTTGCGGGGCTCGAAGCGAGTTGTAGGCACTTGAAAATTGACTTTCATGCTTGAGGAGACTGAAGGTCGAGTGGGTCTTGAAATGGTAATGAGCTCCGCTTCACTGAATTGGCCTGCCCTGGCCTGGCCTGGCCTGGCCTGGCCTGGGTGGGAGCCGATGCCGATGCCGGAGACAAACAGAGCTGATTATTGGAGGAGGTCGCCCTTCCCCTCACACCGCACCATGCCACACGTGATTAGAACCCGATCAAGAATCAAGAATCCATCTACGCTTACGCTTAGAGCCTCGATGCTGAACCCGATTGACAAGGCAAGTCTTGGTCCCGTGTCAATGGCCAACCGGTTGGGGGCCGCCGCCTGCCAAAATAAAGCAAATGCCATCGGATTTATACAATTGGAAATCATTTAGCGAAATTGCCCATCAACACCTATCAACATCAATCTATCCAGAGACCCAAAACCCCACCACGGATCCAAAGTCTGACTCTGCCTACCTTTCTTTTCCTCTCCTCTCCGTTTGTTTGTCTGGGTTTGGGTTTTTTTTAGACGGGGAGCACAGAGATCTCTGCCTGGCACAACGAATTTCATTTCATTTAATTAGTTTCTTGAGCCGAAAGCCGGTTTGGAACGCAATAAGACAAATGGCTGGCGATAAGCGGTCCCAGAGGCCGACGTCAACAAATGTCAGAGAGTGAAAACAATATTAAATTGGTACTCGTCTTATCAAAAGACATTTGCGGGATTTGGATTATTCGGTATTATTTGGTTCTACCCTGATTACAGGCGACATTCCAGAGAGGCTCTCTAAGCGATCGCCAAGTGAATCATTGGAATCCCTTGAATTACTCGGAAATGCACTCGTTCTAATTGAGACAGTAATGTTGGTTCAACATCGCCGTGAAGGCTTTCGTGGAGGAGTGGGAATCAGATTCATTCATTGATTCACGATTGATTCATTCTCGACATTCCCACAGGCGACAAAATGTGAGAAAGGGGCACGTTTCTATTTAACCAGACCTAAACAGAGAGGAGCACTTCTCACATTGGAC
This sequence comes from Drosophila miranda, assembly GCF_003369915.1. NCBI lineage: Eukaryota > Metazoa > Arthropoda > Insecta > Diptera > Drosophilidae > Drosophila > Drosophila miranda. Next base: position 22,740,010 of record NW_022881614.1, read on the forward strand.
TGGGACCCAGTCACACGTCATCTGTAGATATAGGTGGACTAATTATCACTAGGTTCGTCACACGCCTGATCTGATGTCAGTGCTTGGTGTTTTCTTCGATTAAGCCTTAATTTGATTTTGTTTGGGCAAAGACCATCATGGACATTTTGACAGGTCTAATTAGTAAACGGATGTTATTGGGTGTGTTAAATATGATGAATCTCATGGCATCGATTAAATTCCATTCACGTTTCGTTCTGGTCGCTTCAATACAGTGTTTTCTCAGTTTCAAATATCGCGCCAAATGATACTAGCGGATGGCTTGTGGCGCCCCTAGATAGCTGTGATAGTTTTCCGATAGTGACTCAACCAATTGGCTTGAATGCGCATTGCAGGATGTTTTAGCACGAGGTTACATTTGGATGCATTATAGACTATAATTTATAGTTCATTCTATTTTGTTACCTCTCTAGGCCATATACCTTGCCATGTTGGGAGATTAGTAGTCCATTGTAGATCAGTATTAAAACAGGGAACAGGGTGACCGTTTACGGTATTTTTAATACTTTTTGGTATTTTTTTAGGTCAAAATTGAACCGACTGCATATCGGTATATAATGGTCAATTTCATCAATCTATTATTTTTAATTTTAAACGGTATACAGAAATCCAATTAAAGCAAGTATTTAGAATAGGCCAGTCAAGTAGAAAATAAATTCATTAATGGCATAAAATTATGTGGGTTGAGCTAAATTTTCGATTTAGCTGGGAATATTCGACGGAAGATAAAAAACGAGGTATATGATACATTTTCGGTATTTTTTAGAGTGAGACCGTATATTTTATTGGGACTTGCTCTCTTTTTTTTGGGACTTACTCTCTATTTTGTGGTGGGAAATTTTCTCAACAATGTCCCTTGCATTCCATCCCCACTTACGTTTTCATACGTTTTATGTTGCTGGCAACATTAATTTGTAAGGGCCAGACTCATGTGCCGTGAAATCGAGCAGCATTGTTCCACAACATTGCGCGGATTGAGCAACGTTTTGCATACCCTGGGAAATGGATGTTCAAGAACCGGAAAAATGTTTGTCAGCTAATGCACCAATAAAGGCCAAAACTAGTCAGTTTCTGTTTTAAAGGTATTTCAACGATATTTTGCAGGTTTTGGTCTTCTTACAGAAACCAAGCATGGGTATCGGGATCGAGATATATTTACAAGACCCTAATCATATGCATTAAAATGTCCAAAACATAACAATCTGAGATCATTTCTATATTAATTGCGTCTTGAAACAGCTTGGAAAAACAGTTTCTTCATATATTTCAACGAAATAGGGTATACCTGTGCCCACACTCCGGTTGACTGACATTTCACACTCACTTACGTTGCCACTGTTTTTTTGTTGACCCTTTTTGCTTAAACCTTGTTTTATCCACTATACAATAAAAGTCAGGGTACTTAAAAGTAGTCAATCGGGTAAATGTATTTATTAATAGCCTGAAATTATATGGGCAAAGCTAAACGTTTTAGTTAGTCAACATTATTCAACGGAATAAAGAAATTGAGCAATTGGAACGATTTTTCTCTTACGTTTTATTACGTTTCATTTGTTTGACCATTTTCGCTAAAACCTTTTTTTACACAAAATGCAATAAAAGCAAGGACTAAAAACTAACCAACCTTGAAGAAAATAGATTCATTAATCGGATAAAATGATGTGGGCATGACTAAATTATCTATATAGCTAGTAATATTCCATGGAATATCAAAAACGAGGAATATGTAAAATATAACTTGATTTCGTCAGTATATTTACGGTATATTTTTAAAATGAGATGCCATATTTCTGAGAGCCGTACGATATTCGATAAGTCAGCTGATTTGTTTTACTTTTTATCGACTGTTCACATGCGCCGGGTTTTTTTGTTTGACTGAAAAATGACTGATATGTTTGTTAAAACAAAATTAAAAAGAGAAACTCAACAGGTGGACCAAGAATTAACTAAGAAACTCGCTGTGAAGCAGTGTAACATGTGGGACACCATTGAAGCTGAGTCTGAGGGCACCGCACACGCTTCAGATATTCTTGCGCCAAAGAAGCGATCAGTCTCCTGGATAACAACCACTGCGGGTTGTCTAAAAAAATTTAAGAAATCTGATGTTGGCATTGGTGTGGAGCCCAAAACAGAAGTCGCAAATAAAATATGGTCGGAATTGCGTTACTTGCAGGATGGTATGTACTTAAAATAAAACTACTAAACTATTCACAATTGCTTTACTAAAGAAACCAGTGATATTGCCGATTCCACAGAGGATTCCAGTGAATCCGAGCTGGACCTGGAGGCATCTCATGATACGTCCTCTGAAGCGGGACCTCTTGGGAGTAACATTAACTCTGATGATGACCAAAAGACTGATTTTTTTCTATACACACGTGAGTACTAAACGTCTCAATCTATTTTTCTCTATTAATTTTGTTTTATTATAGAATCTAAGACTGCCTGGCGGGTGCCAATGGTACTTGAAAGAACAATAAAAAAATTTGTTTACTTTCCTAAAAATAAGAACGCTCAATCAACAAACCGTTTATTTGTGACGGGATCCATTCAAAAGATCGTCATTTTCTACAACGATGAGAAATCCGCAACCATAGAAGAGCTCACCGATGGGCATGACTGTGGAATTAAAACTCAGGAATCGACTATCCAATCCATCAACGATAAAGAAGCTGGAATTGAGCCGGATAAAGAATATAAAATACCAATTGATGATAAAGATGGCTTGGATTTGGCCTCTCCATTCGCTATTAACGAAGCTCCACTGGAAGATCAACAAGATGCGGAGACAAAAGCACTATCGTCATCGGAAGCCGAACCACAGCTATTCAAAGAGGATCTTGGTTCCTGCACCCTGAAGGATGAAAAGATTTGTGACATAAAAGTTCTACCAGAAGCACAGCAGGACTCAGATGCAGAGTCTCTAATCACTATTGAAGAAGTTAAAGAAGATCTGTCCCCAACTGAAACCGAACCACATGCATCGCCGGAAACAGGAGCAGTGACTGAGGATGATGAAAGTGCCATGGAAGTAGACGAGGCTAACCGATCAATGCAGCACTGCCAGGATTTCAATGTAGAACTACCTTACTGCCCCCCAGCGTTGAGCGTCTTTGAGAATAGCCTGACGTGCAACGATGTGCTGGCCGTGATCAAAGAGGACATAGAGCTCTATGGCACTGCCGTGTTGACCCTGTTGGCTGGTCAGATCACAGTGAACGGCTTCAGAGCCAAAAAACGTCAAAACTTGACCATCTACTCCCCCAAGGGCATCAATTGGGTGAGCATTTCTCCGAAAAAGCGTGCGAAACCAATGCAAGAGAAGGTTGAATGGGACAAATTGTCTGAGAACTTTACGTGCGCACAATTGGACAACCTTCAGGGGTGCTTCAATAGTCAGGAGGATGCCCTTGTGCTCTTGCAGAGGAACACCAAGGACCAGAACATGCTCGAAACTTTAAAGCAGTACATGAGCCAGATTTTGTTCCCCCAGGTGAATGGGGCTAATGTGCCGCACTCGCAAAGCGAGATGCTGCTCAACTGCTACATCCAGAGCTCGGACAGAAAACGCACCCTTCAAGTACCTTATGAGTGGACAAAGCTGAAGATTCAAAAGACGAGCCGCCTGATGGTAACCGGTGGGAAGGGTGTCGGCAAGTCCACCCTGCTGCGATATCTGCTCAATCGGCATTTGAACGCTTTTCCACGCCTACTGTTCATTGATTTGGACATTGGCCAGCCGGAGATCTTTTTGCAGCAAACTGTCTCCTGCACTGTCATTGAAGAGCCGCTTCTGGGGCCAGGATTCCTACTGAACAAGCAGCCGGATCGGGCTCACGTCGTGGGCGACACAAACATCGTCATGTACCACGAGCAGTATTTCGAGGCGGTGGTCCAGCTGATGAGCCACATCCAAAATAATCCCGAGTATGCCAACATGCCTTTTCTGATCAACACGATGGGCTACAACAGGGGATTTGGCCTCGAGCTGATGGCTCTGCTGGTGGACTACATCAAGCCGACGGATGTGGTGCAGATCTCGAGTACTTTACCCATGAACAACTTTAAGTCGCTACTCGACTGGTCGACCCTTTCAAAGGTCAAAGGTCCCTATGTCTACAAAAATACGGCGTTCATGGTTGAGGGTAAAAACCATAAGTACACGCTCCACGAGCTGCCCAGTGTTGTCCCACCTAGACAGCAGGGAGTCTGGCGAATGAGTCCCAGGGATATGAGATTCGCCAATCTGTTGGTCCGCCTCAGCTCCTGCCTGAGGGGCAGTGCCAGGCACCTGACTGACTGCGAGCCCCTCAGCTCATCTTTTGTGAATATTCAAGTCGTCCATTCCACAGAGGAAGACCTTGATAAGAGTAGCATTATCGCTGGAATGGAAGCCAATGTGGTTTACTTGGCCCATCTGGAAGCTCAGGATCTGCCCGTGTGCCTGGGCATAGGTAAGCAGAGTTCAACCATTTCAGTTGATTTTATTAATTAATGATATTATTAATTTCACTGATCATTTCGCGTATTCCCCGTCAGGTGTCGTCCGTGCCATTGACTTTGAGAAAGAGAAGCTGTATCTCGTGCCGGCCATTCCTCTGGAGCGAATGTGCCAAGTGAATTGCCTTATATCCTGTGGAGACATCAGCCTTCCGCAAAAGTTCTTCACGGAGCCTGGGCCGCAGGTCGGCAGCAACATGCCGTTCGTCTTTCAGCAGGACGACGCCGGCTGGCTGACAAAGAGCATCAATCAGTTCTATTCGCGAACGTCTTCCATGAAAAAAGATTAATGCTAAACCAGCTACCTGTACTTTTATGAAAAGTAAAAATCCAAATAAAGCTTTATTGATATAGAGGCTAATGCGAGATATTGTGTCTGCCCTTCAGTATCCTGCGCATCAGTACACGACGTCCCTCTGGGGTGGACATGCGAGGACGTTGCGTGGACGTTGATGCGTTTCACCTCGCGGGGCTTGGGGAAGTGGCAGCGGACCTTCGGCTTGAGCACGGTCCGGTCGAAGGCATGCTTCTGGCGCACTAGGATGGTTTGTGCCGTGTTGAATGCCACCAGGCAGGTTCTAAAATAACAATAGTTATTAATGTTCCATACAAAAGAATTTTCGTTGATTTTCACCTCTGAATCAATCCCTGCAACATGTTTTTGTTAGGTAATTTTGTATATCACTTTTTCCCCACTTGCTATGAACTTTTGAAGAAAATCGGCGCAGATCTTATATACCAAAATATACAGATCAAAAATTAACTTAGCTCACTTAAGGTCCCTCTATTTAAACAGTTGAACTACTTGAGGTAAATGGCGGAAAATATGAAAGCCTTTAATAAGTAGTTAAGTAATTTTCAATAAACAGCTGTACAGCGCTGCCAGATGTTCATTCGCTAGATCTTACGGAAAGTTGGCATTGCAGCACTGATTACGATGGCAAACAGCTGACAATATAAAATACAGTCACACTGTTACAACAACTCCATTCAGCTAATCGGCCAAACTGTAAATTTTGCTCCGTTCGTTCGGTTCGTCTCCCATGTTTTCTATTGTTATACCAAAAAAAAAGTGAAAAGCAAAGAAAAACATGCAGCATGTGAGGCCCAGAGTGCTAAGTAAATAGTCTGTGCGCCGTTATCGTAAAAAAAGCCAGCAAAAAGCGAGTAGATCTCTGCAGTGAATGTGAAAAAAATAGTTGCAAGTGAAAATTCCAACAAAAAGCAGCAAACACACACACAAGACACTGCCGCACATTCAGGCCGATGTATGTGTGTCGCTCTTTGGACGCAATTTTGGTAGCAGGACAGTGGAGCTAAGGGAATCTGGGCCCCGAGTGAATGGTAGAGTGCACTTTGCGACTCTCAGACTCGACTTCTCCGAAAAACGGAGCATTCAAAATAGCACAAGAGAGGTGAGTGCACATCCATGTTCGAGTGCGTGTATCTGTGTGTGAGTGTGTGAGTGGGGAGATATTGCAGCCGCCTGCATTTATTTATATCCATTAACCAGAAATCCATAATGTGCATTGTAATTAGCTATATCTGCGTCAGGCATCGAGCCAAAACAGGAAAAAATACAAAAATCGATTTTCCTTAACTTACGAATTTTCTACGCCTCACTGGGCTCCACGGAGAGGAGAGCGCTTGGGGAGCCGGCAACACCGAAGTTGACGTTGACGTCGACGCTGGCGGCGACTACGATGCGGCACCATAAAGTATACATAAATTGAATTTCGAAACACGGAAGCGTGATGGATGGTGGAGGAGGCTGCAACAGCAGCAGCACTGTTGTTCTTTTTCTCCCATTTGCTAGTGTTGATGATGATGATGATGGCGTGTGTTGTGTTCGTGTATGGATGCGTAAGAGAGGGCGAGAAAACTCGAAAAATCTGACCAGGACAAGGTCAGCCAGAGTCCAGTAGTCATGGCCACGAGGCTTAACAAATGATTGTGGCGGCGGCGGCGGCGGAGGCCCCCTGCAAATGGAGAGTGTTTTCCCGGTCATGCAGATGCGGTGCGGCTGGGGCAGCTGTCACTTCACTTACCCACCCTTCTCCCCTCTGCTGACTTTCATGTGTCTGTCTTTTCAGCCTCTCTCCCTTCTTTTTTCTTCCCTTTTTTTTTTTATTGGGAAAACAATTTATATTTATAAAATAACAATTATGGCTGGGAAGGGGGTGGGGGGGGGTGGGTCCGCTCCCGCGGGACTGCCGCTAGGCATTACTTCGCGGTGCGGGCTGTGGGGTCATCCTTCTGGCTTAGTTTGTCCGGCTTCGCTCCAGCCTGCGCAGCTCCTTGATCACGCTTGCTGCCATGTAGGCGACCGCGTTCCAAGATTGCTCATCGGCTAGCATCTGGTCGGTGAGGGTATCCACACTCACTTCTGCAAGCGTCTCCCCTAGCCTCGTTCGTTCTTGCGAGAAGCGGGGGCATACAAAGAAGACGTGCTCTGCATCCTCGTCGACTCCAGGCCCGCAGCAGCTGCAATACGGGTCGTCAGCATGCCTAAAGCGATGCAGGTACTGCTTGAAGCAGCCATGCCCCGTCAGCAGTTGGCCCAAATAATGGTCCATTTGGCCGTGCCTCCTTCGCAGCCATGGGCTAAGCTGGGGAAGGAGACGTCTGGTCCACCTCCCTTTTGCCGCTTGGTCCCAGCGCCGTTGCCACTGGGCTATAGTGCGCTCTCGCCGCTCGCTGGCTACCTCCACTCCGCTCTGCCGCTCAGCTGCCAGGAGATCCAGTGGGACCATGCCTGCCACAATAAGTGCGGCGTCTTCAGACACCGTCCGGAAGCAGCATGTAACCCTCAGGGCACAGCGTCGGTATGCGCTTCTGCAGTCTCTGCTGTATGTGGAAACCATCATTGCTGGTGCCCACACTGCTGATCCATATAAGATTATGGAGGTGACCACCCCAGCGATGAGCTGCCTGCTACGCTGCCGTGGTCCCCCTGTATTGGCCATCATCCTGCTTATGGCCGCCGTAGCTGCAGTCGCCTTTGCGCTGGCGTATTCCAGGTGGGCCTTGAAGTTTAGCCTCTGGTCCATCATTACCCCTAGGTACTTTAGCGCAGGCTTGGTCCTGATGATCGTGCTACCGACTCTCACGCATGCCTGCTCGACCTTTTTTCTGCTGCTCATTAGCACAGCCTCCGTCTTCTTCTCCGCCAATGCTAGCCCGTTGGCTGCGAGCCAGGCCACTATCATCCCGACTGCTACGTTGGTTTTCTCCTCTACGTCTCTTACGTGTTTCGACACTGTCACCAGTGCTATGTCGTCGGCGAAGCCCACCAGGGTGCACCCTTCCGGTAATGTAAGCCGCAGGATATCGTCATACATCACGTTCCACAGTATCGGCCCTAGGACCGAGCCCTGTGGGACGCCTCCGGTGATTTGGTGATGTTCTGCTCCTTCTTCCGTGTCGTAGATCAGGACGCGGTCCGTGAAATAGCTTCGCAGAGTCCGTGTGATTTGCTCAGATATACCCCTCCTGGTCAGGGCCTCTAGGATGCTCTTCCAGCTGGCAGAGTTGAAGGCGTTTCGTACGTCTAGTGTACATACTAGGCAGTACTTTTTGTCGCCTCCAGCCCATCGCGTTCCTGCCATGGCTTCCCTGGCATGGTTTGTCACCATCTCGATGGCGTCAGTGGTGCTCCTCTGCTTGCGGAACCCGAATTGGAGGTCGGAAAGTCCGCGACGCTCAGCCAGTTCCGCCTCCAGTCGGTTACATACCATCCTCTCGAAAATCTTGCCCATGGTATCCAGCATGCACAGCGGCCGGTATGACGATGGGTCGTTGAGCTCTTTGCCTGGCTTGGGTATCAGAACCAGCCTTTGCCGTTTCCATGCTCGTGGGACTGTCCGCTCCGCTAGGCACTGGGTGTACATTGTGGCGAATGCTTCCGGATGGGCTCTAATTATGCATTTTAGTGCTGCATTAGGGACTCCATCTGGACCTGCCGCTTTCCCGATCTTCAGCCTACCCGTGGCCTCCAGTACTTCTCTGGCAGTGATGATGGTGGTGGTGTCCCTCAGGCTAGCTCCTTCTAGCCTAGCTTCCTCTTGTAAGGGTGGTTGTCCAGGGAATAAGGTGCCGACTATCTTTCTCATATGCACCGGATCCTTGGGCATAGGCTGTCTGTTTAATCTCCCCATGACTAGTTTGTATGCTCCACCAAAAGGTTCCGCATCGGCCGCATCGCAGAGCTCCTTGAAGCATTTGAGTTTGCTGCTTCTGATGGCCTCCTTCAGCTCTTTTCTTTTGGCCTTAAATGCCGCGCCATTTCTGCCAAATTGGGCGGAGCCTCTTGCTCGCTGGTAGGCACGCCGAGCTGCGCAGCACTCCCTCCTGGCCTTGGCAATGTGCTCATTCCACCACGGTACTGGCCGGTGCCTGCTTCCTCCGATCTTTCTTTTTTTCATGGCTGCATCACAGGCCGCTTTGACGGTCCTGTAAACGGCAAGCGCGGATGCTTCAGCATCCCCGGCGGCGCTTAGGTTTTCTGCTGCCGAGAGGAGCGCGGCTCTGCTCAGGCTTTCCTCCTTGTACCCGGCCTGGAGCGCCCGCTGTATCCTTGTTGTGTTCCTGGGTGCAAAGGTTTCCGTCATTACGGCTAGGTGGTCACTATGGGTGTAAGCACTCAGCACTTGCCACTTCGCGTGGCGTGCGAGCTCTGGGCTTGCAAAGGTGAGGTCTATAATAGACTCCCGCCCTGCTTTGCTGAACGTTGGTGTGGTTCCTGTGTTGAGGAGACAGACGTTCAGGCTTGCAAACTCGTCCAGGAGCGATGTCCCACGGGGTGTGTTCTTGGCGCTGCCCCAAGTCGTGGCCCAGGCGTTAAAGTCGCCCGCTATCAGGACCGGCGATTTGCCTCGTGCGTCGTTAGCGATGTTGCTGATGATCGCCTCATACTCCTGCTGCGTGAACCTCGGTGCTATGTAGCAGCTGTAGACAAAAGTGCCGCTGTGCTTAGCTCTCACATATCCCACTCTGGATGCTCTGTGGGTAAGCTGGCCTGGTTGTGGGCCACAGCTCCAGATTGCTGCTCCTCCGTCTGAGCTTTGCTGCCAGACTCCTTCGTGTTTTTTGCCGTACGGCTCGCTGAGTAGCGCTATGTCGATCTTCTGCTCCAGGACTGTTTGCGCCAACAGATCCTGAGCAGCTCGGCAGTGGTTTAGGTTGAGCTGCAGGAGCTTAACCATCAACCAGTTTTGCTAGTGCCTTCTTATACTCAGGGCAGCTGCGACTGAGGGCCGAGTGGGCTGCTGAGCGGACGTCTCCTGGCTTGCCAGCGCATAGTATGCACATTGGCGGGTTGTGGCACTGGTTGTGCTTGTGCCCCTCCCCACCACATTTGTAGCATGCATTGCTTGACACTGGCCGCTTGGATCTGCACCTGGCTGCAGTGTGTCCATAGGCCATGCACTTGAAGCAGCGGGTTGGCGCAATCCGTTGCCGCACGCGGCAGACAACCCAGCCGATTCGAACTTTTCCGAGCTCCAGGAGCTTCTTTGCGAGTGCGGGCTGAAGGTTCAGCGTAGCTACCTGCGTTGCGCCATATGCTTTCCGCATGTACGGCACTGCTCCTTGTGTTAAGTCGCCGTCGATCGCTGCAGCTATGGCCTCACATACCTCGTCGCCTGTCGTGAGCTCGTCTATGTTGAGTACCTCAACCGCGACTGTCTCCTGCATGGCCTTCACGGCTGCCTTGTCCCCAAGCGCTGCCTGGATGGCCATCTGCAGCTCCTGGGTGGCGGGGTCTGAGGACTGAAGAGTGTGTGTGTGTGTGTGCGTGTGTGTTTTGATGACGGCACTCAGTTTCCGCCCGCACTGATTTTGCCCGTGCCAATACCAGACACAGTGTGTCCTCGCAAACACTGACCACCAGCTGCTGGAAGGTATACCGAAAGCTTTGGTTTTTCCAGAGTATGCTTCTCTGTATTAGCACTTCATTCAATTAACTTTGGTTGATTTAATTTAGCGAGTGACCACTGTACTAAATCCCGACCATTACCATTCCAGTTTTTGGCACTCTTTTGCGGATTCTGCGTACGCAAAAAGGGGGACGCTTCTATGAGTGGAGTGCCTGGAACTGGGAACTGGGACCTGGCCTTTTTATACCCGATACTCAAAATTAGTATTGGGGTATATTAGATTTGTGGTAAAAGTTGATGTGTGTAACGTCCAGAAGGAATCGTTTCCGACCCCATAAAGTATATATATTCTTCATCAGCATCAATAGCCGAGTCGATTGAGCCATGTCTGTCTGTCCGTCTGTCCGTCCGTTCGTCTGTCCGTCCGTCCGTCCGTCCGTCCGTCTGTCCGTCCCCTTCAGCGCATAGTGCTCAAAGACTATAAAAGCTAGAGCAACGATGTTTTGGATCCAGACTTCTGTGATATGTCACTGCTACAAGAATATTTCAAAACTTTGCCCCGCCCACTTCCGCCCCCACAAAGGTCGAAAATCTGTGGCATCCACAATTTCGACGATACGAGAAAACTAAAAACGCAGAATCGTAGAAGATGACTATATCTTCTAGGGTGCAATATCTGAACCAGATCGTATAATTATTATAGCCAGAATCAAGAAAATAATTTCATTCTTTCTCGCTCTGTCTCTCTCTAACACACAGGTTTCATGGTCGGTTTTGCCAATTGCAAAAGATGAGTTCAAGGATCTCAGAACCCATAAGAGCTAGAGCAACCAAATTTAATATCCACACTCCTGTGATATCGGACCTTGACGCAGCGACCGACGTCACGCTCAGACTGATTTTCTGTCTCTCTCGCACGCGCTCTTTGTCGTGTCGTTTAATATTAGCAGCGTCTGCCGGAGGAGAGCCATACTGACTTAGTATCGGGTATAACCGTAGAGTTGCGGTGTCCGCAGCAACTCACAACGTTCCCCCTCGTTTTATATTAGGAATGCATCAATCAAAGAAGAAATAACTAATGTTCATTGAGATATGACATTTGCGCATAAATCACACCGAAAGAATGTTGCCCTGACGATCCTCCTTTCAATTCTAGATCCCATCGCCGGCGACGTCAATCGGAGGGTTCTGGAGCCGACGATGATGACTACGAGTATGAAGATGAGGGAGAGGATGCTATGTTAGTAATACAGACAGTCCCTGTATTCTGTGCCTCTTCTGAGTGTCTGCCATTTTATGTTCTATCTTTGGAACAGTGAGCCAAGCACGGAAGTTCCCGCGGTGACTACGCATGCGCATCGTCATCATCATGGAGTGGTGAGTGTTCCGATTGATTACTCAATTGGTTATATGTACCTACTACATTCCCAATATTTATTTTGGTTCATTCTCTCGGTGTTTTTATTATCCGTTATCCGTTAATCCGTTTAAATGCGAATACTCCGAGGTTAATGCATTGTGGATGGTGTTGAACTATGTAAGAGTATATGTATAACCAAAGGCTATACAATACCAAGATGTTGCATGAGGAACAAATGCTTTTTCAATTTTCGTTTGACGCTTATTGGTACGGTCGCGCGGGGCTAGTACTTCAATTCTCTTTTACGCTACCTTCGCCTCCGAAATGCTACTCGGCTTCGTCAATGCCTCGGTCAGCGTCGAGTCGGTGTGAAAGCATGTCAGTGCTGCGGGCCGAAACCGTAGGGCAGCGTGGTCGCTGATGTCTTTGGCGCGGCACAGTGGGGACTCAGCCAAAATAGTCAAAAAATTGTATGAGTGCTTTAGACACATTTAATGTACGCATCTAATAGAGAATTTTCCAATCGAATTTTCAAGATAGTTTTAGTTTAGGAGATATAAGCACTCAAAGTTTAACATTTTTTCAGTGTGCAAATATTTATTGAACTCATATTCACTAACTAATTTAGCAAGCTAAGACGGTCAAAGGTCCCACTGTGCCGCTCCAAAGACATCGGCAATCCGCGGCCACCGCTTCGACGGTGCCAGAATTATTTCGTTGCTGGTGAAGGCATTGCCGAACAGACGAAACCGATGGGCAGCGGGGTAGCGGTAGAGACGAAGTACAGGCGAAAAGGGAATTGAAACCCCGCGCGCTCCACGTGCCTTTTGGGTTCTAATGTTAGGACCCGCCATAGAACAGCTTTTTGGTCGCTCATGCAACATCTTGGTATTGTATAGTCTTTGGTATAACGCATACGAGTCGAGATTCCGTTATTATTTCCGGAAGTCACAAGTTTTTTTCTGTTCGTTTTACAACACTGCACTTTGTTAATAACAATTCGCACAGCCACAAACACACAAAAAGAAAACACTTTACATGGAACACGGATACACCTACACAAATACTATAGAAACACATACATGCATACATATATCCGATATCTACCCTGCAGTACGGGTCATTAATGACTCAGCTGCTGACACGTCGATGACCGCGTCACTACCCCCGATGACATAGTTGATGACCGGCCATACGCTGTGCTGATGACATTAACATGGAGATGTCCTAGGGCATAATCGATGACATTGTCATCGAGCATTGCCGAAAAATCATGCACTTAATAAGCGATGATTTTTACCTAAAAATCATGCATTTTATAAGTGATGATTTTTTGGCTTAAATCATCGCTTATTAAATGCATGATTTTTGCCTAAAGATCATGCACATAATAAGCGATGATTTTTACCTAAAAATCATGCATTTTATAGGTGATGATTTTTACCTAAATATCATGCATTTTGTAAGTGATGATTTTTCACGAAAAATCATGCATTTAATATAAAAAAGTAATACATTCAATTGTTTATTTTTCCAATTAGTTTTATTTATTAAAAATTATTATTAATTATTGTCTAAGGATGCCAGAGCTTTGTATTTTTTGTCCCTTGCGCCCTTTTGAAAATAGCTATTCTTAATATTGTGAATAGCCTTCCGAATCACTTTTTCTGCTGGCTCGTGGGGTATTTTCATCTTCACCGCCGCTGAAATAATATGGATATATTATATATATGTACAATTACTATTAATTTGGTTCAATTGTATAAAAAGAATGTTGAAGAATGACCATCTCTAGCAATGCACGCATGTATTGACAGACATATGAGTATGTAGACGTATGTATGAGTGAGAGACGTAACGAAGCGACGTTCTCTTATCTCCCTTTTTGTTCTCCCTTTCGTTTCGGTCTCTATCTGCCTGCGAGCAGAGCATTTATTAGTCACAAATAAACCTTACATATGAATGGTTGCGTTTTTACTTTTCGGTACAAGAACTTCCCTTGCAACGGCAGCGAAATTCTGTCCAACAGGTTATGGGCCCAGGTTCGGATTTTGTAAATTAAAAGTAAAGTGATTGTTTTAGTTACGAACTATTAACATCGGTGTGACTCAGAGACTAAACGATAATCAGCAATGAGCGGGATGTATCAAATAGACAAATTAGAGGAGGGAAATTATGACTCCTGGTGTATTCAAATGCGGTCTGTGTTGGTGCACGCTGAATTGTGGAGTGTGGCATCTGGTGACCTGCTACCAACGAATGTTCCCGAAGGTGTGAATTGGCAGGCCAAGGATGAAAAGGCGCTGGCCATGATCACATTGAGTGTGAAAACTTCACAGTTGGGATACATTAAAAATTGCAGTAAGTCGTCCAAAGCATGGAACAAATTAAAGAGTGTTCATCAACCAAGTGGACCTGTACGAAAGGTTCAACTGTACAAGAAATTGCTAAGCAAGCGCATGGACCAAAGGCAAAGCGTTTCAAGCTACATTAATGAGTTCGTGGATATTCTTGATGGCCTTGGGTCAGTATGAATCGAGCTAAATGATGAACTGCGCTCAATTGTTTTGTTGTCAAGCCTTCCAGAACAATTCGAAAATTTCGTTGTCGCCATAGAGACGCGCGACAGTCTGCCGACTTTCGATGTTCTATGCGTAAAACTGAAGGAAGAAGGCGAACGAAAGGAAAACACAGAAGATCAAAAGGAATACGCAAAGGCATATACCGCAGTACATAAGCCGGCCGCGCACAGAGCGCTAAAGATGAGAAACAATACAATGATATGTTTCAAGTGTGGTGAGCGCGGGCATATGAAGGCTCAGTGTAAGAAGGAGAGCGCAAATGTGGAAAGGGCAGCAAGAGTGGAGAACAAGCAGTGCAGTCTATTAAATGCGTTGGACGCAGATAATTTGAAAAAGAGTATGTGGTGTTTGGATAGTGGTGCCACAAGCCACATGTGTTGTGAGAAACAGTTATTCACAAAGTTCGAGAAACACACAGAAATGATTGGTCTGGCTGACTCCGGTTTCCTAAAAGCTGAAGGAAAAGGGGAAGTAGAGCTGAAGACAGAGATATGCACGCTGCTGTTAAAGAATGTTCTCTATGTGCCCGAAATGAATGGAAACTATTTCTCGGTGAGCAGCGCTGTACAGAATAAATGTTTCGTCACTTTTGGACAAGAATATGCACGAGTTATCCAAAATGTCGAATGCATTGTAAAGGCGAACAGAGTTGGAAACTTGTATATGTTTCGAGGAAAACAAAACAACTGTTTTGCGGCGGTTAAGGCTGATGGTGCCCTGTGGCATAAACGGTACGGCCACTTGAACATCAGTAGTATGAAAGATTTGATCAGCAAAGGAATGGTGCGCGGCATTGAAAATATGGTTTTCCCGGCGAATATGAATTGCAAAATTTCCATTTCCTGTTGCAACCACCAGTAGAGCTCAAGATATATTGGAACTAGTTCATGCAGATGTGTGCGGGCCCTTTGGCACACAGTCGCTTGCTGGATCAAAGTATTTTCTATCCTTCATCGATGACAAATCAAGGCGTATATTTGTGTATTTCCTGCGGACAAAGGATGAAGTATTCCAGAAGTTCGTCGAGTTCAAAACCCTGGTTGAACGGCAAACGGGAAAAAGTCTCAAATGTATCCGGAGCGACAATGGCGGTGAATTTGTCAACAAATCGTTTGATGAATTTCTGAAAACTAATGGGATTGAGAGGCAGCTGACAGTGGCGTACACTCCACAGCAAAACGGCGTTGCTGAGAGGGCAAACCGCACTCTGGTGGAAATGTCAAGATGTATGCTGGTCCAGTCAGGATTAGGCGAATCCTTGTGGGCTGAGGCAGTCAACGCAGCTGTGTATGTACGGAATCGATCACCGACCAAGGCGCTGACCAGTATGACGCCTATGGAAGCGTGGACTGGTAAGAAACCTTTTGTTGGTCATCTAAAGGTTTTTGGCTCCGTTGCAGTAGCTTTGGACAAGGGTCCAAGGAAGAGTAAACTTCAACCAAAAGGCAAAGAATATCGCATGATTGGATATTCAGTAGCGGCTAAGGGCTATCGACTGTATGACCCTGTGTCTCATCAGGTGATTGAGAGGCGAGATGTTCTCTTTGACGAGATCCAAGACGACAAGGATACAGTCACATTCGAACTTCCGAAGGCAGAAGTTAGCATGCAGTCAGGCGGCGATACTGATGACATTGACAGCAGCGGTGGAGACAGCAGCCATGGTGCAAGCGTTGACGGGGAGAATCAAAGTAGCAGCGGTACTGATGGGTACGAGAGCGCAACAGAAAAGGTTGAGTCAGATGAGCCAGCTCCTCGCGTTGGACCTGGCTGATTCGGACCGGCAAACCTGGCCGTCCGAGAAAGGAGTACAACATTCTTGGTGCTCTGGTTGCCAGCAACGTAAAGATTCCAGTATCCTACGAGGAGGCGTGGATCAGTATTCATGCATCACATTGGTCCGAAGCGATGCAACGCGAATATGAGGCATTAATGGCAAACGAGACATGGCAGTTGGCAGACTTACCGGCAGGACAACGAGCAGTTGGATGCAAATGGGTATATAGCCTGAAACGCGACAAAGATGGTCAAATCGAACGTTTCAAGGCGCGGCTGGTGGCAAAAGGTTGCTCCCAGCAGTACGGCATAAACTATGCGGAAACATTTTCTCCAGTCTGCAGACTGGAGAGCGTGCGATTTATTCTTGCGCTGGCAGCAGAATTGAAATTATATGTCAACCAAATGGATGTATGTACGGCATACCTCAACAGTGACCTGAGCGATACGGTGTACATGAAGCAACCACAAGGGTACATTGATCGAGCTTATCCAGCGAAGGCTATGCTGCATAAAAAGGCAATATATGGATTGAAGCAGTCAGAAAGGGAATGGAATTCGAAGCTGAATGGCGTCCTGACTAATCTGGGTTTTGTTTCCTGTGACAACGAGCCGTGCCTCTACCAGCAGAGAGGGAAAGGTAACTTATCGTTAATCTTGGTATATGTTGACGATTTACATATAGCATGTCAGTCCAAAAAAGGCAATGCTCGGTATCAAATCGGCTATTTCAAATGCGTTCGAATGTATCGACAAAGGTGTTCCAGAGGTGTTTTTAGGCATGGAGGTGCACCGTGAAGGTGAGCTTGGGTTATCACCATAGGCCACTCGCAATACATCAAGGAACTATTGCAAGCTCACGACATGGACAAATGTAGACCAGTGGCTACTCCGTTGGATGCGGTGTTCCAGGTGGATTGTACTAATGAGCAGTGTCAAAAGGTTGATCCTGTCATGTATCAATCCATGATTGGTGAGCTGATGTGGCTGGCACTCACAACCAGACCGGACATTTTGCATTCAGTTGCAAAGTTGGCCCAGAGGAACAAAGATCCGCACGCAGAGCATCTGGCTGGTGTGAAGCACGTTCTGAGGTACTTGGCAGCGACGATGAACTTCAAACTACACTACAAAGGGTGTCACCAGCCACTTACTGGATATGTGGATGCGGATTGGGGCGGCGATCGAACTAACCGGAAGTCGTATACGGGCTATGTTTATTTTTTGGCAGGTGGCCCAATTTCTTGGCGATCTGAGAAACAACGCAGCGTGGCACTTAGCAGCACGGAGGCAGAATACATGGCACTGTCGTCTGCGTGTAAGGAGTCCATATTCTTACGTCGCTTAATCATTGAAATTGGCTGTGGAGATGAAGCTACCTCAACTACCTTATATGGCGATAATCTGAGCGCACAAGAGCTGGCTAGGAACCCAGTGCATCACTCAAGGACCAAGCATATTGATATTAGATATCACTTTGTACGACAGATTGTAGAAGAAGGTCAAGTTAAGTTAAAGTATGCTAGTACAACAGATATGATTGCAGATATCTTGACCAAGAATCTCCCTAAGAGAAAGCATGTCGAATTTACAAAATTGTTAAGTTTAAATTGAGTTAAATGGAAGCATGCACGCATTGAGGAAGGGTGTTGAAGAATGACCATCTCTAGCAATGCACGCATGTATTGACAGACATATGAGTATGTAGACGTATGTATGAGTGAGAGACGTAACGAAGCGACGTTCTCTTATCTCCCTTTTTGTTCTCCCTTTCGTTTCGGTCTCTATCTGCCTGCGAGCAGAGCATTTACTAGTCACAAATAAACCTTACATATGAATGGTTGCGTTTTTACTTTTCGGTACAAGAACTTCCCTTGCAACGGCAGCGAAATTCTGTCCAACAAAGAATTTGTTCGATTTTTAAAACGGTTGTTTGTTTCAACAAAAACAACAATGTTCACTGTAGGGTCAGCGGTGGGCTGTTCATTTCCTCCAACAACAAAAACAAAACACGCGCAAAAAAAATGTACATGCTCGAGCCAAGCCGCACAAATAAGGGTTACTTTTTGTTGCTTTTCTTTTGTTGTTTGTTTTGCTGCTGGACTGCTCAAAAATTGCAATTTCGTGCCCACCGCAGATTATAACAAATTAATTCGCTAATACGGATTTATATTCTATTTCTTTATTCTTCTTTTATTCCCGAGCATAAGAGAAGAATAAAGAAATATAATGTGAATGCAGCGAAACATTAATATAATTTGAACACAGTTTTTTCATAAATTTAACTTTTTATACAATTGAGATTTTTTTTATTTAACACGCCTACAACACATGTTATTAATTATTTAAAAACTGCACTTACCTGATAATAATAATAATCACAGATTACTTATTTTCACTTATTAAAACTCCGTGTGACGATTGCAAATAGCAAAGAACAAAGCAAAAGAGTTCTGTCGACGCAGTCGCAAAGAAGACGAAAAGATAAAACGAAGTTCTCTGCTACTGCGCACGGTCGGCAGAACCGAATTACGTTCGGCACGCGCGGAAAAGAAAGAAAAAAAAGAAAAAACAAAGGGTTCGATTTGGCTGGCGTCAACGCCTCGATGACATTGTAGATGGCATTCGTCATCGCTCACTGCTGGTACTGCAGGGTATATACATATTTACACTATAAATAACTGTAATTCATCATATGGTGTATACGTTTTTTCTTCTCTTTTGCCATTTCTTTCTCGCTCTATCTCTCTCTGTCTATATATCGCTCTCATTGTGTTCTCTCGTTCTCTCACTTGTTTGATGAATGTTTAAACTGAAATCGATATCGATATCGCCATCGAAATCCAAATACTAATCGTAACTAACAATCGAATCATCGACTAACCCAAGTCGGAGGGGGATTCTGCCTCTGCGTCTGCCACGCCCTCGGTGGCCAGTGTGGAGGAGGAGATCGAGGAGAGCGTCTCCAAGCTGGAGTCCGTGATAAGCAAGACTATTGAGAATACGAAGAACATCAAGGAGCTGGTCCCAGTGCTCGGGCCATCGTCCGTCGATGAGGGTGGTGCT
The DNA here is from genome assembly GCF_003369915.1 of Drosophila miranda. Taxonomy (NCBI): domain Eukaryota; kingdom Metazoa; phylum Arthropoda; class Insecta; order Diptera; family Drosophilidae; genus Drosophila; species Drosophila miranda. The sequence continues at coordinate 22,759,209 of NW_022881614.1, forward strand.
GGTGCTGACGATGATGATGATGTAGAGGATGTGGAACTCCAGCAATTGGGCGCCGCTGCAGGGAAATTCCAGGATAATGATGTGGACACCACCACAGCGGCTGCCGCAACAGCCACAACTGGGATGCCTGGCTCTGCCACGGACATGGTAAAGTCCAGTTACATGGAGGAGGAAGCAGGGAATCAGGTGGATGCCGTTGCCGTCGTAGATGTGGATACTGTGGCCACATTCAGCACCGCTGATAACACCACACCCCCACCCATATCGCCCCCCACCCCAACACAGCACAGCAGCAGCAGCAGCAATAGCAAGCAGAAGCCATTCTCACCCTATGATGCCACCTCCTCAGTGTCAGTGTCCTCCTCCTCTGTTGTGCCATCAATCGAAGCTGTTGAAACGTCTTCGTTGCCATCCATGTCCACCTCTACATCGGCCACAGGGACCTGCTCACCCTCATCCTCACCCTCAAACTCATCCCCATCCTCTCACATTGTTGCCATCACAGACATTGTATTAGACAACAACAACCATAAAAACAACAACAATATTCTAACAACTTCATCATCATCTGCATCATCATCATCTGCAACAACAACAACTACAACAATCACACCAACAGCAACAATGTCAACTACAACAACAGCAACAACAACACTGTCTGAAATGTCGCCAAACGTAAATGATGTCGCTTTTGTGTGAACGCGCCCGTGATTGTGTGTGTTGTCTCTCTTGTCTACTGTCTCTTGTCGTTGTCACATCCCCCTCCCCCTCTTTATGTGAGTGTGTGTGTCTCCTCCAAACAGCCAGGAGTTAGCTTAGTTCTGTCGCTCTCTCTCTGCCTCTCCATCTCTTAATCTGTAACTCTCTTGTTTTTCTTTTATATTGATATTGTATTTTTATTGCCTTTTGTCCTGTGTAAAACGAGAGTTGAACTTCAAAAAAATGGCTTAACAACATCCCTGTTGCAGTCAGAAAAGACTTTTAGTGGAGTTGTGTTTGTACATAAATGTTAGCAAACTAGATAAAGAAGTGTATGTAGATATAGTTAATATACATATATGTATTTATAAATTGTACATATGTATATATATGCTTTTAGCTGCAGCTTAATTTGCGTGTTGACAGTTAGTGTTTGTAAACGATCCTCGAGCTTTAAATGAGAGCTGCAATTAGTGTTGGAAAACTATTGCCCAAGGATGGGCACTGGTTCTTCGGCAGTTTATTCGGTGGGATACTTTTTATACCCGATACTCAAAATTAGTATTGGGGTATATTAGATTTGTGGTAAAAGTGGATGTGTGTAACGTCCAGAAGGAATCGTTTCCGACCCCATAAAGTATACATATTCTTGATCAGCATCAATAGCCGAGTCGATTGAGCCATGTCTGTCTGTCCGTCTGTCCGTCCGTCAGTCTGTCCGTCTGTCCTTCCCTTTCAGCGCCTAGTGTTCAAAGACTATAAGAGCGAGAGCAACGATGTTTTGGATCCAGACTTCTGTGATATGTCACTGCTACAACAATATTTCAAAACTTTGCCCCGCCCACTTCCGCCCCCACAAAGGGCGAAAATCTGTGGCATCCACAATTTCAACGATACGAGAAAACTAAAATCGCAGAATCGTAGAAGATGACTATATCTTCTAGAGTGCAAAATCTGAACCAGATCGTATAATTATTATAGCCAGAATCAAGAAAACAATTTCATTCTTTCTCGCTCTGTCTATCTAACACACGGGTTTCATGATGGGTTTTGCCAGTTGCAAAATATGAGTTCAAGGATCTCAGAACCTATAAGAGCCGGAGCAACCAAATTTGGTATCCACACTCCTGTGATATCGGACCTTGACCATTTTGTGTGCAAATTTCGCCCCACCCCCTTCCGCCCCCACAAAGGACGAAAATCTGGGCCATCCACAAATCTCAGAGACTATTAACGCTAGAGTAACCAAAATTGGTATTCGCACTTCTGTTAGATCTCACTATAAAACGTATATCTCAAAATGCGGACAAAGGATGAAGTATTCCAGAAGTTCGTCGAGTTCAAAACCCTGGTTGAACGGCAAACGGGAAAAAGTCTCAAATGTATTCGGAGCGACAATGGCGGTGAATTTGTCAACAAATCGTTTGATGAATTTCTGAAAACTAATGGGATTGAGAGGCAGCTGACAGTGGCGTACACTCCACAGCAAAACGGCGTTGCTGAGAGGGCAAACCGCACTCTGGTGGAAATGTCAAGATGTATGCTGGTCCAGTCAGGATTAGGCGAATCCTTGTGGGCTGAGGCAGTCAACGCAGCTGTGTATGTACGGAATCGATCACCGACCAAGGCGCTGACCAGTATGACGCCTATGGAAGCGTGGACTGGTAAGCAACCCCTTGTTGGTCATCTAAAGGTTTTTGGCTCAGTTGCAGTAGCTTTGGACAAGGGTCCAAGGAAGAGTAAACTTCAACCAAAAGGCAAAGAATATCGCATGATTGGATATTCAGTAGCGGCTAAGGGCTATCGACTGTATGACCCTGTGTCTCATCAGGTGATTGAGAGGCGAGATGTTCTCTTTGACGAGATACAAGACGACAAGGATACAGTCACATTCGAACTTCCGAAGGCAGAAGTTAGCATGCAGTCAGGCGGCGATACTGATGACATTGACAGCAGCGGTGGAGACAGCAGCCATGGTGCAAGCGTTGACGGGGAGAATCAAAGTAGCAGCGGTACTGATGGGTACGAGAGCGCAACAGAAAAGGTTGAGTCAGATGAGCCAGCTCCTCGCGTTGGACCTGGCAGACCAAGGCTGATTCGGACCGGCAAACCTGGCCGTCCGAGAAAGGAGTACAACATTCTTGGTGCTCTGGTTGCCAGCAACGTAAAGATTCCAGTATCCTACGAGGAGGCGTTGATCAGTATTCATGCATCACATTGGTCCGAAGCGCTGCAATGCGAATCTGAGGCATTAATGGCAAACGAGACATGGCAGTTGGCAGACTTACCGTCAGGACAACGAGCAGTTGGATGCAAATGGGTATATAGCCTGAAACGCGACAAAGATGGTCAAATCGAACGTTTCAAGGCGCGGCTGGTGGCAAAAGGTTGCTCCCAGCAGTACGGCATAAACTATGCGGAAACATTTTCTCCAGTCTGCAGACTGGAGAGCGTGCGATTTATTCTTGCGCTGGCAGCAGAATTGAAATTATATGTCAACCAAATGGATGTATGTACGGCATACCTCAACAGTGACCTGAGCGATACGGTGTACATGAAGCAACCACAAGGGTACATTGATCGAGCTTATCCAGCGAAGGCTATGCTGCATAAAAAGGCAATATATGGATTGAAGCAGTCAGAAAGGGAATGGAATTCGAAGCTGAATGGCGTCCTGACTAATCTGGGTTTTGTTTCCTGTGACAACGAGCCGTGCCTCTACCAGCAGAGAGGGAAAGGTAACTTATCGTTAATCTTGGTATATGTTGACGATTTACTTATAGCATGTCTGGCTGGTGTGAAGCACGTTCTGAGGTACTTGGCAGCGACGATGAACTTCAAACTACACTACAAGGGGTGTCACCAGCCACTTACTGGATATGTGGATGCGGATTGGGGCGGCGATCGAACTAACCGGAAGTCGTATACGGGCTATGTTTATTTTTTGGCAGGTGGCCCAATTTCTTGGCGATCTGAGAAACAACGCAGCGTGGCACTTAGCAGCACGGAGGCAGAATACATGGCACTGTCGTCTGCGTGTAAGGAGTCCATATTCTTACGTCGCTTAATCATTGAAATTGGCTGTGGAGATGAAGCTACCTCAACTACCTTATATGGCGATAATCTGAGCGCACAAGAGCTGGCTAGGAACCCAGTGCATCACTCAAGGACCAAGCATATTGATATTAGATATCACTTTGTACGACAGATTGTAGAAGAAGGTCAAGTTAAGTTAAAGTATGCTAGTACAACAGATATGATTGCAGATATCTTGACCAAGAATCTCCCTAAGAGAAAGCATGTCCAATTTACAAAATTGTTAAGTTTAAATTGAGTTAAATGGAAGCATGCACGCATTGAGGAAGGGTGTTGAAGAATGACCATCTCTAGCAATGCACGCATGTATTGACAGACATATGAGTATGTAGACGTATGTATGAGTGAGAGACGTAACGAAGCGACGTTCTCTTATCTCCCTTTTTGTTCTCCCTTTCGTTTCGGTCTCTATCTGCCTGCGAGCAGAGCATTTATTAGTCACAAATAAACCTTACATATGAATGGTTGCGTTTTTACTTTTCGGTACAAGAACTTCCCTTGCAACGGCAGCGAAATTCTGTCCAACAAAGAATTTGTTCGATTTTTAAAACGGTTGTTTGTTTCAACAAAAACAACAATGTTCACTGTAGGGTCAGCGGTGGGCTTTTCATTTCCTCGAGCCAAGCCGCACAAATAAGGGTTACTTTTTGTTGCTTTTCTTTTGTTGTTTGTTTTGCTGCTGGACTGCTCAAAAATTGCAATTTCGTGCCCACCGCAGATTATAACAAATTAATTCGCTAATACGGATTTATATTCTATTTCTTTATTCTTCTTTTATTCCCGAGCATAAGAGAAGAATAAAGAAATATAATGTGAATGCAGCGAAACATTAATATAATTTGAACACAGTTTTTTCATAAATTTAACTTTTTATACAATTGAGATTTTTTTTATTTAACACGCGTACAACACATATTATTAATTATTTAAAAACTGCACTTACCTGATAATAATAATAATCACAGATTACTTATTTTCACTTATTAAAACTCCGTGTGACGATTGCAAATAGCAAAGAACAAAGCAAAAGAGTTCTGTCGACGCAGTCGCAAAGAAGACGAAAAGATAAAACGAAGTTCTCTGCTACTGCGCACGGTCGGCAGAACCGAATTACGTTCGGCACGCGCGGAAAAGAAAGAAACAAAAGAAAAAACAAAGGGTTCGATTTGGCTGGCGTCAACGCCTCGATGACATTGTAGATGGCATTCGTCATCGCTCACTGCTGGTACTGCAGGGTATATATGTACATATTTACACTATAAATAACTGTAATTCATCATGTGGTGTATACGTTTTTTCTTCTCTTTTGCCATTTCTTTCTCGCTCTATCTCTCTCTGTCTATATATCGCTCTCATTGTGTTCTCTCATTCTCTCACTTGTTTGATGAATGTTTAAACTGAAATCGATATCGATATCGCCATCGAAATCCAAATACTAATCGTAACTAACAATCGAATCATCGACTAACCCAAGTCGGAGGGGGATTCTGCCTCTGCGTCTGCCACGCCCTCGGTGGCCAGTGTGGAGGAGGAGATCGAGGAGAGCGTCTCCAAGCTGGAGTCCGTGATAAGCAAGACTATTGAGAATACGAAGAACATCAAGGAGCTGGTCCCAGTGCTCGGGCCATCGTCCGTCGATGAGGGTGGTGCTGGTGCTGACGATGATGATGATGTAGAGGATGTGGAACTCCAGCAATTGGGCGCCGCTGCAGGGAAATTCCAGGAAAATGATGTGGACACCACCACAGCGGCTGCCGCAACAGCCACAACTGGGATGCCTGGCTCTGCCACGGACATGGTAAAGTCCAGTTACATGGAGGAGGAAGCAGGGAATCAGGTGGATGCCGTTGCCGTCGTAGATGTGGATACTGTGGCCACATTCAGCACCGCTGATAGCACCACACCCCCACCCATATCGCCCCCCATCCCACCACAGCACAGCAGCAGCAGCAGCAATAGCAAGCAGAAGCCATTCTCACCCTATGATGCCACCTCCTCAGTGTCAGTGTCCTCCTCCTCTGTTGTGCCATCAATCGAAGCTGTTGAAACGTCTTCGTTGCCATCCATGTCCACCTCTACATCGGCCACAGGGACCTGCTCACCCTCATCCTCACCCTCAAACTCATCCCCATCCTCTCACATTGTTGCCATCACAGACATTGTATTAGACAACAACAACCATAAAAACAACAACAATATTCTAACAACTTCATCATCATCTGCATCATCATCATCTGCAACAACAACAACTACAACAATCACACCAACAGCAACAATGTCAACTACAACAACAGCAACAACAACACTGTCTGAAATGTCGCCAAAGGTAAATGATGTCGCTTTTGTGTGAACGCGCCCGTGATTGTGTGTGTTGTCTCTCTTGTCTACTGTCTCTTGTCGTTGTCACATCCCCCTCCCCCTCTTTATGTGAGTGTGTGTGTCTCCTCCAAACAGCCAGGAGTTAGCTTAGTTCTGTCGCTCTCTCTCTGCCTCTCCATCTCTTAATCTGTAACTCTCTTGTTTTTCTTTTATATTGATATTGTATTTTTATTGCCTTTTGTCCTGTGTAAAACGAGAGTTGAACTTCAAAAAAATGGCTTAACAACATCCCTGTTGCAGTCAGAAAAGACTTTTAGTGGAGTTGTGTTTGTACATAAATGTTAGCAAACTAGATAAAGAAGTGTATGTAGATATAGTTAATATACATATATGTATTTATTAATTGTACATATGTATATATATGCTTTTAGCTGCAGCTTAATTTGCGTGTTGACAGTTAGTGTTTGTAAACGATCCTCGAGCTTTAAATGAGAGCTGCAATTAGTGTTGGAAAACTATTGCCCAAGGATGGGCACTGGTTCTTCGGCAGTTTATTCGGTGGGATACTTTTTATACCCGATACTCAAAATGAGTATTGGGGTATATTAGATTTGTGGTAAAAGTGGATGTGTGTAACGTCCAGAAGGAATCGTTTCCGACCCCATAAAGTATATATATTCTTGATCAGCATCAATAGCCGAGTCGATTGAGCCATGTCTGTCTGTCCGTCTGTCCGTCCGTCCGTCTGTCCGTCTGTCCTTCCCTTTCAGCGCCTAGTGTTCAAAGACTATAAGAGCGAGAGCAACGATGTTTTGGATCCAGACTTCTGTGATATGTCACTGCTACAACAATATTTCAAAACTTTGCCCCGCCCACTTCCGCCCCCACAAAGGGCGAAAATCTGTGGCATCCACAATTTCAACGATACGAGAAAACTAAAATCGCAGAATCGTAGAAGATGACTATATCTTCTAGAGTGCAAAATCTGAACCAGATCGTATAATTATTATAGCCAGAATCAAGAAAACAATTTCATTCTTTCTCGCTCTGTCTCTCTCTAAAAAACAGGTTTCATGGTCGGTTTTGCCAATTGCAAAATATGAGTATCAAGGATCTCAGAACCTATAAGAGCAAGAGCAACCAAATTTGGTATCCACACTCCTGTGATATCGGACCTTGACCATTTTGTGTGAAAATTTCGCCCCACCCCCTTCCGCCCCACAAAGGACGAAAATCTGTTGCATCCACAATATTGCAGATTCGAGAAAAATAAAAACACAGAATCATAGATAATGACCATATCTATCAGATTGCTGAATCTGGATCAGATCAGATCATTTTTATACCCAAAAGGAACAAATCAATTTGCACTGGCTACGCAGCGCCCGACGTCACGCTCAGACTGATTTTCTGTCTCTCTCGCACGCACTCTTTGTCGTGTCGTTTAATATTAGCGGCGTCTGCCGGAGGAGAGCCATACTGACTTAGTATCGGGTATAACTGTTGAGTTGCGGTGTCCGCAGCAACTCACAACGTTGGGGTGGGGCGAAATTTTGAGATATACGTTTTATAGTGACATCTTAAAGGAGTGTGTGTACCAAATTTGGTTACTCTAGCCTTAATAGTCTCTGAGATTTGTGGATGCCTCAGATTTTCGTCCTTTGTGGGGGCCGAAGGGGGTGGGTTGAAATTTTGAGATATACGTTTTATAGTGAGATCTAACAGAAGTGCGAATACCAATTTTGGTTACTCTAGCGTTAATAGTCTCTGAGATTTGTGGATGGCCCAGATTTTCGTCTTTTGCGGGGGCGGAAGGTGGTGTGGCGAAATTTTGAAACAAAACGGTCAAGATCCGATATCACAGGAGTGTGGATACCAAATTTGGTTGCTCTTGCTCTTATAGGTTCTGAGATCCTTGATACTCATATTTTGCAATTGGCAAAACCGACCATGAAACCTGTTTTTTAGAGAGAGACAGAGCGAGAAAGAATGAAATTGTTTTCTTGATTCTGGCTATAATAATTATACGATCTGGTTCAGATTTTGCACCCTAGAAGATATAGTCATCTTCTACGATTCTGCGTTTTTAGTTTTCTCGTATCGTCGAAATTGTGGATGCCACAGATTTTCGCCCTTTGTGGGGGCGTAAGTGGGCGGGACGAAGTTTTGAAATATTTTTGTAGCAGTGACATATCACAGAAGTCTAAATCCAAAACATCGTTGCTCTAGCTCTTATAGTCTTTGAGCACTAGGCGCTGAAGGGGACGGACAGACGGACAGACGGACGGACGGACAGGCAGACAGGGCTCAATCGACTCGGCTATTGATGCTGATCAAGAATATATATACTTTATGGGGTCGGAAACGATTCCTTCTGGACGTTACACACATCCATTTTCACCACAAATCTAACATACCCCAATACTCATTTTGAGTATCGGGTATAATTAATTTTAATCAAGCAAAACGCAGCAAAGGAGAAGACTGATAATATGGATTTCTGGGCTGTAACTGGTTGAGGTTTTGTGGTTTTTGTGGTTCAGGGTTAACAATTTGTAAAACCGAATGAAGGCAACAGGATTGCCAACACGAATTCACTGACAAGTGCAGTACCAGAAAAGCAGCAGAAAAAAGAGCACCCCTTAAGTGCTCTTTTATAGCGCACTTCCTCATGAAGATCAGATCGGATCAGTTCAGATCAGATCACATCACAAGATTGAAAGCCATCAAGACAGCATAAGGAATAGAATAACTTGATTTAATAATGCTTTTGGCCTTGTCCGGCGCCAAAAATAATCAAAGTACGTTAGCTGTGCGGGGCTTATCTTATACGAGTAGAATTCCATATACATATGTATGTATATATATCCATATATCCATATATATATATATATATATATATACAAATAAATTTAAGGCACTCGCGAAGTGTCAAATCCAGATTACACAAATTCCGATGCGATGCCGATCTAGATTCCGATGATGATGGATGTCTATATTGCTTTTTGTTATCAGTAGCCGCTTATCACCTTGTTTTTGGTGTTTTTTACTCGTATTCTCGATGCGATCTGAACGCTGCTGAGCGTGCGCTTGAACTGTTCAATGGGGATGGGGCGCAAGAGCACGGAGCAACGTCTTTAAGCCAAATTGTCAAATTGCCAAATTGTTGGCAATGGTGTTGGCCGGCACTTGGCTTGATTGGCTTCTCCGCCAGCTGCTGGTCACGTAATTAGCGCCATAGGCAAAGGGACTCTAAACAGGAGTCGCAACTGCGGTGAGGAAAATGCGTCACATAGTCGTTAAATATTTTTGTCGTTTGCATTTAGCACTACGATTTTGATTTTGATTTCGATTTTAATTAAACTTTTCCATGACGCACTTATTAATCAAAGGCACTAATCCGCAGAGATCCGACAGCTGAGTCTTTTACGCACCGGATGGAATCACAGGATTGTGACATTTGGGTTGGGTAAACGGAAATTTCAATGGGAATGGAGCGAAGGAGTGGCGGAGCGGGGCAACACGGAAGCCGGCAGACAGGTAGACAGGTCGAGTCGTAAAGCTGATCGGTTAATTGTCGTCGCATAGCGATGAGTGAGATATATCTAATAAACCGAATCGGAACCAATTTGAAGATAATTATGTGCGCGAGCTGCTCAACTTATGCAAATCTCCGTTTGATGACGCATTAAACTACAGCTGCGTCTTCGGTCTTCGGCTTTACGCTTGGGCTTGGAAAATTGTCAACACACAAGTTGCGGGGCTCGAAGCGAGTTGTAGGCACTTGAAAATTGACTTTCATGCTTGAGGAGACTGAAGGTCGAGTGGGTCTTGAAATGGTAATGAGCTCCGCTTCACTGAATTGGCCTGCCCTGGCCTGGCCTGGGTGGGAGCCGTTGCGGTTGCCGTTGCCGATGCCGATGCCGGAGACAAACAGAGCTGATTATTGGAGGAGGTCGCCCTTCCCCTCACACCGCACCATGCCACACGTGATTAGAACCCGATCAAGAATCAAGAATCCATCTACGCTTACGCTTAGAGCCTCGATGCTGAACCCGATTGACAAGGCAAGTCTTGGTCCCGTGTCAATGGCCAACCGGTTGGGGGCCGCCGCCTGCCAAAATAAAGCAAATGCCATCGGATTTATACAATTGGAAATCATTTAGCGAAATTGCCCATCAACACCTATCAACATCAATCTATCCAGAGACCCAAAACCCCACCACGGATCCAAAGTCTGACTCTGCCTACCTTTCCTTTCCTCTCCTCTCCGTTTGTTTGTCTGGGTTTGGGTTTTTTTTAGACGGGGAGCACAGAGATCTCTGCCTGGCACAACGAATTTCATTTCATTTAATTAGTTTCTTGAGCCGAAAGCCGGTTTGGAACGCAATAAGACAAATGGCTGGCGATAAGCGGTCCCCAGAGGCCGACGTCAACAAATGTCAGAGAGTGAAAACAATATTAAATTGGTACTCGTCTTATCAAAAGACATTTGCGGGATTTGGATTATTCGGTATTATTTGGTTCTACCCTGATTACAGGCGACATTCCAGAGAGGCTCTCTAAGCGATCGCCAAGTGAATCATTGGAATCCCTTGAATTACTCGGAAATGCACTCGTTCTAATTGAGACAGTAATGTTGGTTCAACATCGCCGTGAAGGCTTTCGTGGAGGAGTGGGAATCAGATTCATTCATTGATTCACGATTGATTCATTCTCGACATTCCCACAGGCGACAAAATGTGAGAAAGGGGCACGTTTCTATTTAACCAGACCTAAACAGAGAGGAGCACTTCTCACATTGGACTGGGACCCAGTCACACGTCATCTGTAGATATAGGTGGACTAATTATCACTAGGTTCGTCACACGCCTGATCTGATGTCAGTGCTTGGTGTTTTCTTCGATTAAGCCTTAATTTGATTTTGTTTGGGCAAAGACCATCATGGAAATTTTGACAGGTCTAATTAGTAAACGGATGTTATTGGGTGTGTTAAATATGATGAATCTCATGGCATCAATTAAATTCCATTCACGTTTCGTTCTGGTCGCTTCAATACAGTGTTTTCTCAGTTTCAAATATCGCGCCAAATGATACTAGCGGATGGCTTGTGGCGCCCCCTAGATAGCTGTGATAGTTTTCCGATAGTGACTCAACCAATTGGCTTGAATGCGCATTGCAGGATGTTTTAGCACGAGGTTACATTTGGATGCATTATAGACTATAATTCTTTATTCTATTCATTCTATTTTGTTACCTCTCTAGGCCATATACCTTGCCATGTTGGGAGATTAGTAGTCCATTGTAGATCAGTATTAAAACAGGGAACAGGGTGACCGTTTACGGTATTTTTAATACTTTTTGGTATTTTTTTAGGTCAAAATTGAACCGACTGCATATCGGTATATAATGATCAATTTCATCAATCTATTATTTTTAATTTTAAACGGTATACAGAAATCCAATTAAAGCAAGTATTTAGAATAGGCCAGTCAAGTAGAAAATAAATTCATTAATGGCATAAAATTATGTTTTTTTTTTTTTTTTTTAAGGTCCATTTAATTGCTTGTATTTACAACTTATTTTATACTTAAAGCAAACTATATTAAAGGTTAGGCTATGCAAGCCCAACATGTGTGGGACGGCCGTGAAGCAATGCTTCACACATGTGCAGGCTTCGTTTAGACTAACTGGACTCTTGTCTGGTGCTCAACAGCGCGCAGTTCCCTCATAATGGTCGCCGCGAAGCAGCTCGTCGCCTCCCAGTTTTCCGGGGACAGGAGCATGCACGGCACCAAGCTCTGCTTGACTACGGCTCCACCCAGCGCTTCTTCTAGCCGCTGGCGCTGCGCTGCGAACCTGCCACACGAAAATATCGCATGCTCGGCATCCTCCTCCACGTAGTGCCCGTACCAAGAGCATTCTGCGGAGTCCGCGTGCCCGAAGCGATGAAGGTAGCTTCGGAAGCAGCCGTGACCACTGAGGAGCTGAGTCAGGTAAAAGTTGACCTGCCCGTGCTTCCTGCTTACCCACGCGTCGATGGACGGGATAAGCTGGTGGGTCCAACGCCCCTTAGTGGTCGTGTCCCAGCGCTGTTGCCACCTTCTGAGACTCTCCTGTTTGCACGCCATGCGTACCTGCCTTTTCGCCGCCGCGTCCATTCCTCTGCCATGTGTTTCCTGGTAGTATGTGGACCGTTCATCCGCCAGGAATTCCAGGGGTGCTATGCCCGCGATCACGTGTGCTGCCTCGTCCGAGGCCGTTCGGAAGGCACTGGTGATCCGAATCGAAGAGAGGCGGTGCGTGGCTGCCAGACCCCGTGCGTAGCTCGCTGTTCGAAGGGCCTTTGCCCAGATTGGCGCCGCATATAGCATCACCGATCTCGTGACACTCGTTAGCAGTTGTCGCCGCCATTGCTTTGGTCCTCGGGTGTTCAGCATTAGCCTCGAGAGCGCACCGTTGGTGGTCGCCGCCTTCGTGCCCATGTAGGCCAAGTGCTCCCGAAAGCAGAGACGTGTGTCCACCAGGACACCAAGGTATTTGATAGCGCGCTTAGACGAAACCGGGGTACCTGCCACTGAGATGTTGGCCGTCTCGACTTTCTTCCGGCTGGATACCAGCACTGCCTCTGTTTTGTGGGGTGCGAGTTCGAGCCCGACCAGGTCCAGCCATTGTTGAATGCGCGCTATCGTTTGGTTGCAGGTCGTTTCCACGACGGACAGGTCTTTTGCCACCACTAGGACAGCCACATCGTCTGCAAAACCCACCATGTGTACTCCGTGGGGGAGGCTGAGTCGCAAGATGCCGTCATACATTGCGTTCCACAGAGTGGGGCCAAGCACTGAACCCTGCGGGACGCCTGCCGATACCTCGTATTCCTCCGTGCCAGCCTGCGTGTCGTACAAAAGCAGCCTTCTCTCAAAGTAGCTTTGTACCATCCGCTGCAGGTACCTGGGTGTGTCGAAACTCTCCAGCGCCCTTAGGATGCAGCTCCACCTCGCCGTGTTGAACGCGTTCTTAATGTCTAGGGTGACTACTAGGCAGTACTCTTTCCCGCCGCCTTTCCACCGAGTGCCGGCAATTGCACCGGAGGCAATGTCCACCACCTTACGAACGGCGTCTATCGTGGATCGGGCCTTGCGAAAGCCGTATTGGTGCGGTGAGAGGTCGCCAGCCTCCGCGATGGAGCGTTCCAGTCGCGCGCAGACCACCTTCTCAAGCAGTTTACCCGCGGTGTCGATCAGGCAGATAGGCCTATACGACGACGCTGTCCCCGGCGGCTTGCCTGGCTTGGGAATAAGCACTAGCTTCTGTATTTTCCACCTCACAGGGAACACTCCTTCCCGAAGGCACTGATTTAGCAGCTTCGCAAAGATGTCCGGACGCGTGGAGAGGGCGAGCAAGAGGGCTCTGTTCGGGATAGAGTCCGGCCCAGGAGCCTTGTTCGGGCTGATGCTCCTGGCTGCGCTTTCGACTTCCTCGAGTGACACCTCCTCGATGTGTGCCTGACTGTGCGGCTGCAGTGTGAGGCAACGGACATCCCCGATGTGGTCAGCCCTGTGCGGAAAGAGTTCCTCCACGATAGATCTTGTCGAGTCGGGGTCCGATGGGGGTGCCTGCCTCTTGGCGCAAAGTAAAATCGTCAACAACTTGTACGCCCTTCCCCATGGGTCCTGCTCCGCAGAGTCGCATAGCTTGAGAAAGCACTGGCGCTTGCTATCCCTAATGGCCGCCTTGAGGGCCCTTCTGCAGTCCCTAAACGTGGATTGCCATTGCGGAAAGGCAGTGCTTCCGCGCGAGCGCTGGTAGCGGCGTCGAGCTTGGTTGCATTCCCGGCGTAGCGCGGCAATGTCCTCGTTCCACCAGAACACAGGTTGGTGGTGGCGACCGTAGTGCTTCCTCTGCGCCATGGTGGCATTGCATGCTGCCTCCAGATGCTCCATGACATGGTTGGCCATGCATTCAGCATTTCCATTCGCCGTGAGGTTGGACATAAGCTCCATGAACAGGGCCGTATTGAGCGTTTCGGCGCGATAGCATCTCCATCTGGGCGCAGCTGTCTCTAAGCTACACGTCTGTTGGCCTGTGTCCCATATAATTGCCCTGTGGTCGCTCCCTGTGTAGATGTTGCTGATGCTCCAGCCCGATGAATTAAAAAGTGAGCTGCTGACAAATGTAAGGTCGATGACCGATCCTGTTCCTGCTCTGGAGAAGGTATGCTGGTTTCCCTCGTTGAGGAGCGCGATGTCCAGGGGCGCAATGATCTCCAGCAGAGCTCTACCTCTCGCATTCGTCGCCACGCTTCCCCACTCCTCAGCCCACGCGTTGAAGTCCCTCCAATGGCTATTGGGTGACGTCCTCTAGCATCAGCCGCTAGGTTGTCTAGAGTACCTGCGAACTCGGAGAGCGTCAGGCTTGGGGCAAGGTAGACGCTGTATATCCACACACCTCCGACCTTGGCGCGCACAAACCCAGCAGCAGCGCTTGAGAGGGAAAGCTGCAATGGCGTGGCCCCGCATAGCCATATCGCGGCCTTTTTGGTGGCATCCAAGATGAACCCAGGGGACTCCCTAGTTTGATATGGCTCGCTGAGGATGGCGAGGTCAATTGCCAATTCTCTTATGGATTGGCTCAGCAGGTCTTGAGCCGCAGCGCAGTGGTTGAGGTTGAGCTGCATAACCTTCATTATTGGGCCGGCAAGCTGGGCACGCTCCTGGCTGCTGGACATCTCCTGCTACCCGCATAATGGTTCGTCTCATTGCTGTTGTTAGCGGTGCAGATGAAACACCGCGGATCGCTTTGACAGGTTGCCGCCTTGTGCCCGTTCACGCCGCATCTGAGGCAGCATCCGGTGCGATCCACCGCGCTCTTGCACCTGATTGCTAGATGCCCAAACTCCAGACACCTGTAGCATCGTCGTTGAGCTGTCCGCTCCCGGATCCTACAGCTTGTCCATCCGACTTTAAGTTTCCCCACCATGAGCAGGGCTCTTGCCTGCACGGGCGGCAGGCACACAACTGCCAGTTGCGTACCAGCGAACGATGGCCTCAGACTTTTAATGGCGCTGGTGTCCACGCTGGGGGCGTCTATCGATGCAGCTATCGCTGCTGCGATGTCCTCCTTCTCGACCAGGCTGTCGAGATCCCTGACCTCCACGCAGAGTTCTTCTGACACCGCCCTGATGCCCGTCTGCAGTCCCAGTGCCGCGCTGATATCCTCCTTGAGCTTAGCTGTGTTGCTTTTGCTCGCGCCGTTGAGCTCGAGCAGCAGCTCGCCCTTTGCCGTCCTCCGGAATCTGTTAACATTATCCCCTACCTCCTGAAGCTTGCCATCCTGGCGCCTGGTGACCATACGGAGGATGTCGCTATAGCTAAGCTCGCCCTGGGGTTGAATGATTATTGCGTCTGGCCTTGGCTCGCGCTCACGGGGCTCCCTTTTTTTCCTTACCCTAGGGCCCACCTGCTGCCACTTGAGCTGTTTCTTAGCGGCTGGGGTGGCACCATGGTCCACTGTACCCGAGGGGGTTAGTTCATCCTGGGACTGCGCCGGCGGTTTGAGCTGGGTCGACGCTTGTTGAAGCTTTGTGCCTCTCTGCCTCTTTGTGGGCTCCGCAGCCATTTGAGGCGACTCGCGCAGCCTCTTTGAGCCGGTGTGTGGCGGCTTCGCAGCTGTTTGGGTACCAGTGGTGGCGGTCTCAATTGTCCTGGTGTGCAGCTTCTCGAAATTCTTGACCACCAGGGCCTGAAGGGTTACCACTCTCAGGGCTAAATCTTTCATCACGTTGTCCACATGCCGCTGGTCGTTCATCCTCTTGACCAGCTCATTGGCCCGAGTACCCAGGTTTTTTAGCAGCTCTAATGGGTCAGAGTGCGGTCGCTCCTTCTCTTTGCCATCCGGGCCGGGCTTGAACATGCTCGATCCCTGAGCTTTCGCAGGTGCTGACGGTGGTGGGGATCTGGTAAGGGCGTTGCGCCTACCAAAGACTGCGTCCTCAGTCATCTTCTCTATCTGTGTGTTTGGTGTGTGGGGGGTGTTGTCCATGTAAAAAGAATCTCCACTCGAGTTCGTTATTCCTGGCCGCAGTACGTAGTCACCGTGGTGATCCCATGGGTGTCTTTCCGTGGAGTGAGGTCCATGCGAGGGTTGACCCTGGGCCTTATGAGCACCAGGGTTCAGAGCCAGATCGGTGCTAGTTGGGATATGAATCAACCAAGCCTACGCAACCACCATAGTGGGACGGCCAGGAAGCGTTAAACGAGGCCTGCCAAGGTTTTAACGAGACGGGGGCGGTGGAGACATTAACCTATGAGCCATTTCAACAGGGGTTCAGCCTGCCTACTCAGGTCATAGAATGCCGACGCCGTCAGCCCACAGTCTAATGTACGTAAGGGGGGTTCCAGTGGGTCGTACGTAACACCTTACTGGTCTCGGTGTTACGGGCGGTATAGTACCTACCAAGGCGCCTATGGCACCGATGGGTCCACTATAAAGGCTTATCCTGGGCATCCCGCGATGGCCGGGAATTTCATCCAGACGATAGTCGCTGGGGTTATACCGCCGCTTCTCGGTATGGTAAAGGGTACGCCGCCGTAGCGCTGGGGTTGGCAGGAGGACAGCTCCGGGACCCGTTGTGTACCCGATGGCCTCAGAAAGCGCCGATGTGCAGTGTGAGCCTCTAAATATCCCCATAAATACCACTTTGCCACATCCTATAGACCCATGGTGAGGGGGCCGAAAAGTCGTGGTATACTTCTAGGATGTATGATGCAGCGCCATCTGCCGGTGCTCGTCTTCCTCTACGTGCTACGTAGCAGCACCCTCTGACGGTGGGACACGCCTGCGATGAGTAGGCTATCGCCGTCTTGTAGCCCTGGTCAGCAGCTGTTGCTCTGATCAGGAAAATAGACATACAGAAAAACGTGGAGCTCATCCTAAAGAAGCTGGGGCAACTGGTGCATTATGTCGGGCCTTAAAACGGCCAACCGCATACTCGCGCGGTGCAGGCAACTCAGTTGCTTGACATGGCAACTCCGTCACCATCCATCTTGGGCCGGTGAGAGGAGGAGAGAAACTCACCCCGGGAGCTTCGTGAGTGTTATGAGTGAGTTGGAGTTTGAGTGACAAACCCCAAATTAATTCAGCCATGGCAGATTGCTTTAAAATCCTGATTGACGACCTTCTTGGGTTTGGACACGGTCTGCTCGGGCCAGGAGTCCAGAGTAAAGCTCAGTAGGCATCGCGCCCATAGGGCATAAAATTATGTGGGTTGAGCTAAATGTTCGATTTAGCTGGGAATATTCGACGGAAGATAAAAAACGAGGAATATTATACATTTTCGGTATTTTTTAGAGTGAGAGCGTATATTTTATTGGGACTTGCTCTCTTTTTTTGGGACTTACTCTCTATTTTGTGGTGGGAAATTTTCTCAAATTGAGGGAATTTTTCGGGGATACAATGTCCTTTTCAGCTCAACAATGTCCCTTGCATTCCATCCCCACTTACGTTTTCATACGTTTTATGTTGCTGGCAACATTAATTTGTAAGGGCCAGACTCATGTGCCGTGAAATCGAGCAGCATTGTTCCACAACATTGCGCGGATTGAGCAACATTTTGCATACCCTGGGAAATGGATGTTCAAGAACCGAAAAAATGTTTGTCATCTAATGCACCAATAAAGGCCAAAACTAGTCAGTTTCTGTTTTAAAGGTATTTCAACGATATTTTGCAGGTTTTGGTCTTCTTACAGAAACCAAGCATGGGTATCGGGATCGAGATATATTTACAAGACCCTAATCATTTGCATTAAAATGTCCAAAACATAACAATCTGAGATCATTTCTATATTAATTGTGTTGTGAAATCCTCGATACGAGATTTCAATGTTGAGCAGAAATGCTCTGGGGAATCTTTGCGTTTAATAATGTACTACACGATATAGACAATTCGAGATTTATTCATTTGGACTTCAATCAACTTAAACTTTAATCTTAATCGCGTATAGAGTACAATGTAATGGGTAATACGGGTTTAAGCGCGGCCGGCTGCAACTGCTAATTGTCGTTGTGATTTCGTCGAAACGCAAACGAAAGACTCTTCATGGTGATCGGAAACGAGGTTACGCCGCCCTAGCATGAAACGACGCCGTTCTCCGAGTGGGCAATCGCAGTTAGAGCGCTCTCACTCTCTTTGTAGTTTAACCCTTAGAAAACCGTCCATGCCGCCCCAATACTGGGACCAGTATTAGAAACCAAAGGATGTCACATGTGAATGCTCTGTGAATAAATAAAGTGTTCGTTATGGTACATGTATGGTCGAATAGAGCTAGCAACGGTGGTAGGATTATTCTGAGGTCTGTGGCACCGGTAGCCGACATAGTTTAGAGACCGATCGTTTGTATACGCCTGATGCTGTTTTAACAGTTGCGACTCTGACTAAACTGTCAACTCCAGGGTAAACTTCTATTATCCTTCCCAGTTTCCACTCGTTGGGTGGCAGTCGGTCATCCTTGACAATTACTAGATCGCTGACTTGTAGATTGTCGGTTTCATGTCGCCACTTTGGACGGGCTTGAAGATGTGATAGCCAATCCGAACTCCAACGTTTCCAAAATTGCCGGATCGTTTTCTGTCCTTCCAGAAATTGGACTGTAAGTGGAACAACCCTTGTCGTTACATCCGGCGGTGCTAATAATGAATCTCCAATAAGAAAATGTGCCGGGGTGAGGACAGCTAGGTCCTCCGGCTCCGCGCTTAGTGGACATAATGGCCGGGAATTTAAACAGGCTTCAATTTGTGTTAGCACGGTAGCAAGTTGTTCATAGGTCATTTTATATCCTGAAAAGGCTCGATAGAGATGTGTTTTGACAGACTTTACATTTGCCTCCCAAAGGCCTCCGAAATTAGGACTATGCGGTGGATTAAAATGCCATTGGACGTTTCGGGCCGCTAAAGCAGGTATTACAGTTGTGGGTAGCTCTCGTTTCAAATGTATTTGCCAGGTTTGAAGAGCCCGGTCGGCACCAATGAAGTTCGTGCCGCAGTCGCTATACATGTGTTGACAGTAGCCCCGACGCGCGATGAAACGTTGTAGGGCCATGAGAAAGTGTTCGGTGGTGAAAACTGCGATATACGCCTTGTAGTTTGTGTGTCCACGGAATCTGGATGCTTGAATTTCGAACGCGCCTGTATAGTCCACTCCGGTGGCGATGAATGCACGAGTTGGCGGATTGACTCTATGTAGGGGAAGATCGGCCATCAATTGTGCTGCTGGTTTCGATCGGTGACGAAAACATCGGACGCATTGTCGAAGAATGCGTTTAACAGTTTGTTTTCCGTTGACTATCCTGAATTTGTGTCGAATATTGGCCAGCGTTAATTCGGTGCCGCCGTGGAGTGCGAGACGGTGGGCATTACGCACGACGAGATCGGTAAAATGATGATGATTGGGAATGATTATTGGTTGTCGCTGGCTTATCGGAAGGTGCATTGCATTTCGCAGTCGACCTCTGACTCGTAGAATTTGTTGGTCATCTAGAAATGGGGATAATTGACACAGCTTGTGTGTGCCCGATAGTGCCTTGTTTCCCTTCAACCTCAATATCTCTGTCGCGTAGACCTCCTGTTGAATGCTGCGAACGAGATGAATTAAAGCGTTGTCGAGCTCCTGCACACTCAGTGGTCCAGACAGTTTGTCCCCTTTGGCTTGAATGTTATGTATAAACCGTAGAACATATGCCATGACTGATATTAACCTGTCGTATGAGGACGAGTTTTGGATGAAGGCTTCTGGAGCCTCCGAGACTTGCACAGCATTTTGGAACAAAACTGATGGTTTCTCCTCGATTATAGTCCTGTCGATGTCCTGACTGGGAACTCCGTTTGCCGGCCATTGGCTTTCCGGCTGCTGTAGCCATGATGGTCCAGACCACCATAATGGATGTACTGCTAACTCTTGTGGTGTTAAGCCACGAGTTGCGCAGTCCGCTGGGTTTACCGCAGTAGGTACATGTCTCCACTGAGTTGATGTACTATGCTCCAAAATCTGTCCAACGCGATTTGACACAAAGGTTTGCCATCGGTGGGGATCTCCATTTATCCAAAACAAAACGATAGTAGCATCTGACCAATAGAAGGTTGCCATAGGTGGTCCTGCAGTGCGAAGTTGGTCCCGGATCCATTTTGCCAGTTTAACTGCCAGCAGCGCACCCGAAAGTTCGACTCGTGGAATTGTGATCGGTTTCGTGGGTGTGACTCGACTGCGTGCAGCTAGCAAATGAGTTTGAATCATTCCGTTTGGTAGCTCTGCACGAATATATGCACATGCTGCATACGCCAGTGATGATCCATCGCAGAAAACATGTAGCTGTAATGACGCAAGCTCGTGGATGTTGAAGCGCAGCCATCGTGGTACTTGAATTTGCTCGACATATGGCAAGTTCTGTATGAATCCCTGCCATCTATCAAGCAGTTCGGTTGGCAGCGGTTCATCCCAGTCCAGTTGTGCTAGGCTGCCATCGTTGCGTTTGATGCGGGCCATCCATGAGTCCTTGAGTATCGCCTTCGCGGTCATGACACAGGGCGTGATGAAACCTAATGGGTCGTACAGTCGGGCGACTGTGGAAAGTAAAGAACGTTTAGTATGTGCGTGACTGATTTCAAAATTTATCTTGAACCCAAAATAGTCTTGATGTGGATGCCAATAGAGGCCTAAGGTCTTAACGGATCTTGTTACTCAAACTCTAATAATGTCTTATGAGATAAATGGTCTGGAGGTATTTCTTGTAGCAGAGAAGCGTCATTCGCAGACCACTTTCGAAGCTCCATTCCTGCTGATCGTAAGGCTCCGATCAATTGATTTTGAATTTCTAATGCTCCTTCGCGAGTGGAAGCTCCGCTTTGTACGTCGTCAACGTATATTTTGTGTCGAAGGACCCTTTCCGCGAGTGGGTATCGGTCGCGTTCATCCTGCGCCAGTTGATGTATGACACGAATGGCTGTGTAAGGAGCTGAAGCGGTTCCAAACGTAACTGTGTTGAGATAATACTCAGCTACTTGGTTGTGTTCGTCATGCCAAAAGATGCGTTGATATTGCGAATCCTCTGCATTCATGTCAATGCATCTATACATCTTCTGAATGTCGGCAGCAAAAACAAAACGATGGAAACGCCAATTCAGGACCACGCCGGCTAGATCGTTTTGGAGCGCTGGTCCGGTGCATAGGAAGTCATTGAGCGATTTTCCGTTTGACGTTTTACAGGAGGCGTCATATACTACTCTAACCTTAGTAGTGACACTTTCCTCTTTGAATACTGCGTGATGAGGCAAGGTGCAACATGTGGACTCGATTCCATTCTCCTTGCTAATGATGCAATGCTGCTGCTCCTTGGTTGTTACTTTAGTCACCTGGCCTAGTTGAAAGTACTCCTTCATGACTTCCGAATATTTGGCTTGCAGCTCCGGCTGCCTTTGGAATCTTCGTTGAAGCATTTGGAATCGATTAATCGCGATTTGACGTGATTTGCCTAGCACCTGCGAAGGGTCAAACAAACGCTTAAGTGGTAACCGTACCAAATACTTGCCGTTTCGTTGACGGATGTGAGTTCGTTTAAAATGCTCCTCGCACCATCGCTCTTCCGGTGTGAGCTGTTTTGCAGAACCGAGATGCTCCATTTCGAAGAATTTCTGGACGAGATTCTCTAGCCTGTTGTGGTGACATCTAATGGTGACAGCGTGTGAGCGTGTGGAAGTGGCTCGACCAAAGACTATCCAGCCAAGCTGGGTGTGCTGTGCAATTGGTTGGTTCTCCTTTCCTCTGCGGATATCTGAAAGCAGGATCTGTGGGATTACGTCCGCTCCCAGCAGATCAATCCGTTGTGATTTGTAGAACCTGGGATCGGCGAGTTCTATTCCGTTCAAATGAGGACATTGCTGCAATTTGATGGATTTTGAAGGTAATTGCGATGTAAGCGTTTTAAGTATAAACGCAGTATCAATGGTAGTACAAAACTGCGAAGTACAAGAACTTAATGACAATTCTGTAGTGTAGGTACACCTGTTCTTGGAGGTGGTCCCAACTCCAGCGATTTCTGCCGAAATTGGATGCCGCTTGAGGTTGAGAGCCTGCACTGTGTGCTCTGTAATGAGGGTTCCTTCCGAGCCTGAATCCACTAACGCACGTACCACAGCTGATTGGCCAGTGTGGTTGTTGTGGATTGTGACCAGGGCAGTGGCTAGAAGGACAGTGCTGGGTCCGTGATGCGTTGCCGTAGCGGAGACTAGTTGCGCAGAGTGTGTTCTCACAGACGAGTCGGTCGCTGCAGACTGTGAATGACCACCGGAACTAGTGTTGGGAACAACCGGGAGAGGCTGTGCAGTGCTCTGAGTAGGAAGTGGGGTCCTAGCGTAGAGTTGCGTAGGTGTAGCCCTGCCAGATGAGTCGCTCGTTGTATACTGCCAGGAGTTACCGGAACGAGCGCTATGGGAGGCTGCGTGAGGCTGTGTTGCCACCTGAGCAGGAGTTGGGAATTGCAGCAGTGTATGGTGTCTTTGACCACACTGCGTGCAGTTCCTTTTACTGGTACATTTTGAAAGTGCATGGGAACGGGTCAGACAGTTGAGGCATGCCTTTGCATGATCGACGATGGCTTTCCTTGCAAAGCAGTCCTTGGACAAAAGGTCCGGGCAATGCCGAAGATTGTGACTGTCGCTACAGTGAGGGCAGCGAGTGTGTTCGGCAACCGCAGTCTTGGCGTGGAAACTGTTGCCCTTGTATGTTACGTTGCCAACTGACTTCTTCGGGTGCCTTTGATTGACAGGCTGCGGCACAGGTGTCCGCGTCGTGGAGTGGCCTCGATTTTCGAACACATCGATGCTGACGAGACGGTCGTTGAGAAATGATTGTAGCTGAGAAAATGTGGCAAGTTCGGCAGAGCTACCGAGATGGAGCTCCAAGCTTGCAGTGTCGTGCTTGGCAGTCTGGAAGTGAGATGATGAGCCATCCAATGCTGAACATCTAGATTCTTGAAAGCATTGAGACAAACCGTCGCAACATTAAGCATATGTTTTATATCAGCAGACTGCTCCTTTGTCAACTGTGGCAAGTGATACAAACCGTTCATATGGTACATAAACTGCAGCCGTTTGTTGTCGTATCGCTTGAGGACGAGACTCCAAGCTGTTGCATAAATATTTCCCGCAAGCGCCATCTGCTGAATATCCTCGTCGCGATCCGAGGGAAGATCTTGCTTCAGGAAATGAAACCTTTGGACGTCGGACAGTTTCTGGTTGTTATGGATGAGTTGAACAACTGCATCGTGAAATGCCGGCCAATCCACAAACTTGCCTGTAAATGTCGGTACAGGTAGCTTGGGCAATTGCACTGATGATACAGATGGATTTGCTAGCTCCGGATTCTGCTGTACCGGTGGTGCTCTTGGACATACATTTTCGTAGGCCTCTGATATGATGCTGAATGCCGTTGTATAGTCTTCATCAAAGCGAAAGGCCACTTCGCTGGACACATAACTATGCGTACTTGGACATCGAAGTATTAGTAAACGTTGATGATTTTGCTCAAATTCACCTAAGAACCGTTGCAAAGTTTGTCAGCGCGTTTGAAAATAAGCTTTTGTTTTCCGATCTGCGCCATCCTTTCTGAAATTACGCACCGTTTGATTAACCCTCGCAATGAGATTTGTCTGAATAACACTGAGATTGTCGATCTCCACCTGAGGATCGGCTTCGAGGTCGTGGGACTCGGCTGTTGACATGTTGCTCATATATGTGTATGTACCTTTCTCACCCTTAGTTGCACTCTCTTTGACCTTGTACAAAATACCCACAACGAAACACTTACTCTGGTACTCGGGAGTGCTTCTCCTTGCTTAAAGCGTAGCTTAAGAGAACTTGCGAGTCGTTGTTGTTGGTGTTGTCCGAGCGGAGAGCAGTAACTGTGCTACTGTGAGCGTTGAGTTGAGGCCTTGTGTCTAGAGATGATGTGCAGCAACAGAACGCTCGTTGGTCTCTTGGTCTCTGCTTTGCACGAGAGAGAGGCTGCTGTCTAACCGTCGGCTTGTGTTGTTGTTGTGTGCTACTGTCCAGGCGCAGAGCTATCGTCTGGTCTTCTTTGTCCCTGCTTCGTGCGAGAGATAGCGGCTGTTGGATAAACCGTTGGTTTGCGTTGTGTTTGCCGTTTACAGTTGCAGCCGGTAAAATATGATTTTATTTGTACATTTAACTGAACGCGGAACGAGGTAGAATCATATGCGTATCGTACGAATTAAACGCGGTTCCCACATGGGCCACCAAAAATGTTGTGAAATCCTCGATACGAGATTTCAATGTTGAGCAGAAATGCTCTGGGAAATCTTTGCGTTTAATAATGTACTACACGATATAGACAATTCGAGATTTATTCATTTGGACTTCAATCAACTTAAACTTTAATCTTAATCGCGTATAGAGTACAATGTAATGGGTAATACGGGTTTAAGCGCGGCCGGCTGCAACTGCTAATTGTCGTTGTGATTTCGTCGACACGCAAACGAAGACTCTTCATGGTGATCGGAAACGAGGTTACGCCGCCCTAGCATGAAACGACGCCGTTCTCCGAGTGGGCAATCGCAGTTAGAGCGCTCTCACTCTCTTTGTAGTTTAACCCTTAGAAAACCGTCCAAATTGCGTCTTGAAACAGCTTGGAAAAACAGTTTCTTCATATATTTCAACGAAATAGGGTATACCTGTGCCCACACTCCGGTTGACTGACATTTCACACTCACTTACGTTGCCACTGTTTTTTTGTTGACCCTTTTTGCTTAAACCTTGTTTTATACACTATACAATAAAAGTCAGGGTACTTAAAAGTAGTCAATCAGGTAAAAAATGTATTCATTAATAGCCTGAAATTATATGGGCAAAGCTAAACGTTTTAGTTAGTCAACATTATTCAACGGAATAAAGAAATTGAGCAATTGGAACGATTTTTCTCTTACGTTTTATTACGTTTCATTTGTTTGACCATTTTCGCTAAAACCTTTTTTTACACAAAATGCAATAAAAGCAAGGACTAAAAACTAACCAACCTTGAAGAAAATAGATTCATTAATCGGATAAAATGATGTGGGCATGACTAAATTATCTATATAGCTAGTAATATTCCATGGAATATCAAAAACGAGGAATATGTAAAATATAACTTGATTTCGTCAGTATATTTACGGTATATTTTTAAAATGAGATGCCATATTTCTGAGAGCCGTACGATATTCGAGAAGTCAGCTGATTTGTTTTACTTTTTATCGACTGTTCACATGCGCCGGGTTTTTTTGTTTGACTGAAAAATGACTGATATGTTTGTTAAAACAAAATTAAAACGAGAAACTCAACAGGTGGACCAAGAATTAACTAAGAAACTCGCTGTGAAGCAGTGTAACATGTGGGACACCATTGAAGCTGAGTCTGAGGGCACCGCACACGCTTCAGATAATTTTGCGCCAAAGAAGCGATCAGTCTCCTGGATAACAACCACTGCGGGTTGTCTAAAAAAATTTAAGAAATCTGATGTTGGCATTGGTGTGGAGCCCAAAACAGAAGTCGCAAATAAAATATGGTCGGAATTGCGTTACTTGCAGGATGGTATGTACTTAAAATAAAACAACTAAACTATTCACAACTGCTTTACTAAAGAAACCAGTGATATTGCCGATTCCACAGAGGATTCCAGTGAATCCGAGCTGGACCTGGAAGCATCTCATGATACGTCCTCTGAAGCGGGACCTCTTGGGAGTAACAGTAACTCTGATGATGACCAAAAGACTGATTTTTTTCTATACACACGTGAGTACTAAACGTCCCAATCTATTTTTCTCTATTAATTTTGTTTTATTATAGAATCTAAGACTGCCTGGCGGGTGCCAATGGTACTTGAAAGAACAATCAAAAAATTTGTTTACTTTCCTAAAAATAAGAACGCTCAATCAACAAACCGTTTATTTGTGACGGGATCCATTCAAAAGATCGTCATTTTCTACAACGATGAGAAATCCGCAACCATAGAAGAGCTCACCGATGGGCATGACTGTGGAATTAAAACTCAGGAATCGACTATCCAATCCATCAACGATAAAGAAGCTGGAATTGAGCCGGATAAAGAATATAAAATACCAATTGATGATAAAGAGGCCTTGGATTTGGCCTCTCCATTCGCTATTAACGAAGCTCCACTGGAAGATCAACAAGATGCGGAGACAAAAGCACTATCGTCATCGGAAGCCGAACCACAGCTATTCAACGAGGATCTTGGTTCCTGCACCCTGAAGGATGAAAAGATTTGCGACATAAAAGTTCTACCAGAAGCACAGCAGGACTCAGATGCAGAGTCTCTAATCACTATTGAAGAAGTTAAAGAAGATCTGTCCCCAACTGAAACCGAACCACATGCATCGCCGGAAACAGGAGCAGTGACTGAGGATGATGAAAGTGCCATGGAAGTAGACGAGGCTAACCGATCAATGCAGCACTGCCAGGATTTCAATGTAGATCTACCTTACTGCCCCCAGCGTTGAGCGTCTTTGAGAATAGCCTGAAGTGCAACGATGTGCTGGCCGTGATCAAAGAGGACATAGAGCTCTATGGCACTGCCGTGTTGACCCTGTTGGCTGGTCAGATCACAGTGAACGGCTTCAGAGCCAAAAAACGTCAAAACTTGACCATCTACTCCCCAAGGGCATCAATTGGGTGAGCATTTCTCCGAAAAAGCGTGCGAAACCAATGCAAGAGAAGGTTGAATGGGACAAATTGTCTGAGAACTTTACGTGCGCACAATTGGACAACCTTCAGGGGTGCTTCAATAGTCAGGAGGATGCCCTTGTGCTCTTGCAGAGGAACACCAAGGACCAGAACATGCTCGAAACTTTAAAGCAGTACATGAGCCAGATTTTGTTCCCCCAGGTGAATGGGGCTAATGTGCCGCACTCGCAAAGCGAGATGCTGCTCAACTGCTACATCCAGAGCTCGGACAGAAAACGCACCCTTCAAGTACCTTATGAGTGGACAAAGCTGAAGATTCAGAAGACGAGCCGCCTGATGGTAACCGGTGGGAAGGGTGTCGGCAAGTCCACCCTGCTGCGATATCTGCTCAATCGGCATTTGAACGCTTTTCCACGCCTACTGTTCATTGATTTGGACATTGGCCAGCCGGAGATCTTTTTGCAGCAAACTGTCTCCTGCACTGTCATTGAAGAGCCGCTTCTGGGGCCAGGATTCCTACTGAACAAGCAGCCGGATCGGGCTCACGTCGTGGGCGACACAAACATCGTCATGTGCCACGAGCAGTATTTCGAGGCGGTGGTCCAGCTGATGAGCCACATCCAAAATAATCCCGAGTATGCCAACATGCCTTTTCTGATCAACACGATGGGCTACAACAGGGGATTTGGCCTCGAGCTGATGGCTCTGCTGGTGGACTACATCAAGCCGACGGATGTGGTGCAGATCTCGAGTACTTTACCCATGAACAACTTTAAGTCGCTACTCGACTGGTCGACCCTTTCAAAGGTCAAAGGTCCCTATGTCTACAAAAATACGGCGTTCATGGTTGAGGGTAAAAACCATAAGTACACGCTCCACGAGCTGCCCAGTGTTGTCCCACCTAGACAGCAGGGAGTCTGGCGAATGAGTCCCAGGGATATGAGATTCGCCAATCTGTTGGTCCGCCTCAGCTCCTGCCTGAGGGGCAGTGCCAAGCACCTGACTGACTGCGAGCCCCTCAGCTCATCTTTTGTGAATATTCAAGTCGTCCATTCCACAGAGGAAGACCTTGATAAGAGTAGCATTATCGCTGGAATGGAAGCCAATGTGGTTTACTTGGCCCATCTGGAAGCTCAGGATCTGCCCGTGTGCCTGGGCATAGGTAAGCAGAGTTCAACCATTTCAGTTGATTATTTCACTGATCATTTCGCGTATTCCCCGTCAGGTGTCGTCCGTGCCATTGACTTTGAGAAAGAGAAGCTGTATCTCGTGCCGGCCATTCCTCTGGAGCGAATGTGCCAAGTGAATTGCCTTATATCCTGTGGAGACATCAGCCTTCCGCAAAAGTTCTTCACGGAGCCTGGGCCGCAGGCCGGCAGCAACATGCCGTTCGTCTTTCAGCAGGACGACGCCGGCTGGCTGACAAAGAGCATCAATCAGTTCTATTCGCGAACGTCTTCCATGAAAAAAGATTAATGCTAAACCAGCTACCTGTACTTTTATGAAAAGTAAAAATCCAAATAAAGCTTTATTGATATAGAGGCTAATGCGAGATATTGTGTCTGCCCTTCAGTATCCTGCGCATCAGTACACGACGTCCCTCTGGGGTGGACATGCGAGGACGTTGCGTGGACGTTGATGCGTTTCACCTCGCGGGGCTTGGGGAAGTGGCAGCGGACCTTCGGCTTGAGCACGGTCCGGTCGAAGGCATGCTTCTGGCGCACTAGGATGGTTTGTGCCGTGTTGAATGCCACCAGGCAGGTTCTAAAATAACAATAGTTATTAATGTTCCATACAAAAGAATTTTCGTTGATTTTCACCTCTGAATCAATCCCTGCAGCATGTTTTTGTTAAGTAATTTTGTATATCACTTTTTCCCCACTTGCTGTGAACTTTTGAAGAAAATCGGCGCAGATCTTATATACCAAAATATACAGATCAAAAATTAACTTAGCTCACTTAAGGTCCCTCTATTTAAACAGTTGAACTACTTGAGGTAAATGGCGGAAAATATGAAAGATTTTAATAAGAAGTAAAGTAATTTTCAATAAACAGCTGTACAGCGCTGCCAGATGTTCATTCGCTAGATCTTACGGAAAGTTGGCATTGCAGCACTGATTACGATGGCAAACAGCTGACAATATAAAATACAGTCACACTGTTACAACTCCATTCAGCTAATCGGCCAAACTGTAAATTTTGCTCCGTTCGTTCGGTTCGTCTCCCATGTTTTCTATTGTTATACCAGAAAAAAAGTGAAAAGCAAAGAAAAACATGCAGCATGTGAGGCCCAGAGTGCTAAGTAAATAGACTGTGCGCCGTTATCGTAAATAAAGCCTGCAAAAAGCGAGTAGATCTCTGCAATGAATGCAAGTTGCAAGTGAAAATTCCAACAAAAAGCAGCAAACACACACACAAGACACTGCCGCACATTCAGGCCGATGTATGTGTGTCGCTCTTTGGACGCAATTTTGGTAGCAGGACAGTGGAGCTAAGGGAATCTGGGCCCCGAGTGAATGGTAGAGTGCACTTTGCGACTCTCAGACTCGACTTCCCCGAAAAACGGAGCATTTAAAATAGCACAAGAGAGGTGAGTGCACATCCATGTTCGAGTGCGTGTATCTGTGTGTGAGTGTGTGAGTGGGGAGATATTGCAGCCGCCTGCATTTATTTATATCCATTAACCAGAAATCCATAATGTGCATTGTAATTAGCTATATCTGCGTCAGGCATCGAGTCAAAACAGGAAAAAATACAAAAATCGATTTTCCTTAACTTACGACTTTTCTACGCCTCACTGGGCTCCACGGTGAGGAGAGCGCTTGGGGAGCCGGCAACACCGAAGTTGACGTTGACGTCGACGCTGGCGGCGACTACGATGCGGCACCATAAAGTATACATAAATTGAATTTCGAAACACGGAAGCGTGATGGTTAGTGGAGGAGGCTGCAACAGCAGCAGCACTGTTGTTCTTTTTCTCTCATTTGCTGGTGTTAATGATGATGATGATGGTGTGTGTTGTGTTCGTGTATGGATGCGTAAGAGAGGGCGAGAAAACTCGAAAAATCTGACCAGGACACGGTCAGCCAGAGTCCAGAAGTCATGGCCACGAGGCTTAACAAATGATTGTGGCGGCGGCGGCGGCGGAGGCCCCCTGCAAATGGAGAGTGTTTTCCCGGTCATGCGGATGCGGTGCGGCTGGGGCAGCTGTCACTTCACTTACCCACCCTTCTCCCCTCTGCTGACTTTCATGTGTCTGTCTTTTCAGCCTATCTCCCTTCCTTTCTCTCTTTGCCTGCGACGAGAGTGTGTGTGTGTGTGTGCGTGTGTGTTTTGATGACGGCACTCAGTTTCCGCCCGCACTGATTTTGCCCGTGCCAATACCAGACACAGTGTGTCCTCGCAAACACTGACCACCAGCTGCTGGAAGGTATACCGAAAGCTTTGGTTTTTCCAGAGTATGCTTCTCTGTATTAGCACTTCATAAAATTAGCAACTTTGGTTGATTTAATTTAGCGAGTGACCACTGTACTAAATCCCGACCATTACCATTCCAGTTTTTGGCACTATTTTGCGGATGCTGCGTGAGCAAAAAGGGGGACGCTTCTATGAGTGGAGTGCCTAGAACTGGGAACTGGGACCTGGCCTTTTTATACCCGATACTCAAAATGAGTATTGGGGTATATTAGATTTGTGGTAAAAGTGGATGTGTGTAACGTCCAGAAGGAATCGTTTCCGACCCCATAAAGTATATATATTCTTGATCAGCATCAATAGCCGAGTCGATTGAGCCATGTCTGTCTGTCCGTCTGTCCGTCCGTCCGTCCGTCCGTCTGTCCGTCTGTCCGTCCGTCCGTCCGTCCGTCCGTCTGTCCGTCCCCTTCAGCGCCTAGTGCTCAAAGACTATAAAAGCTAGAGCAACGATGTTTTGGATCCAGACTTCTGTGATATGTCACTGCTACAAGAATATTTCAAAACTTTGCCCCGCCAACTTCCGCCCCCACAAAGGGCGAAAATCTGTGGCATCCACAATTTCGACGATACGAGAAAACTAAAAACGCAGAATCGTAGAAGATGACTATATGCAATATCTGAACCAGATCGTATAATTATTATAGCCAGAATCAAGAAAATAATTTCATTCTTTCTCGCTCTATCTCTCTCACACACAGGTTTCATGGTCGGTTTTGCCAATTGCAAAAGATGAGTTCAAGGATCTCAGAACCCTAAGAGCTAGAGCAACCAAATTTAATATCCACACTCCTGTGATATCGGACCTTGACCGTTTTATGTCAAAATTTCGCCACACCCCCTTCCGCCCCGCAAAGGACGAAAATCTGG
Source organism: Drosophila miranda (assembly GCF_003369915.1). NCBI lineage: Eukaryota > Metazoa > Arthropoda > Insecta > Diptera > Drosophilidae > Drosophila > Drosophila miranda. The sequence continues at coordinate 22,790,409 of NW_022881614.1, forward strand.
GGCATCCACAAATCTCAGAGACTATTAACGCTAGAGTAACCAAATTTAGTATCCGCACTCCTGTTAGATCTCACTATAAAACGTATATCTCAAAGTATCGCCCCACCGCCTTCCGCCCCCACAAAGGACGAAAAACTGTTGCATCCATAATATTGAGGATACAAAGAACTAAAAACGCAGAATCATAGATCATCGTGTCGTTTAATATTAGCGGCGTGTGCCGGAGGAGAGCCATACTGACTTAGTATCGGGTATAACTGTAGAGTTGCGGTCTCCGCAGCAACTCACAACGTTCCACCTCGTTTTTATACCCGATAATCAAAATGAGTATTGGGGTATATTAGATTTGTGGTAAAAGTGGATGTGTGTAACGTCCAGAAGGAATCGTTTCCGACCCCATAAAGTATATATATTCTTGATCAGCATCAATAGCCGAGTCGATTGAGCCCTGTCTGTCTGTCCGTCTGTCCGTCCGTCCGTCCGTCCGTCCCCTTCAGCGCCTAGTGCTCAAAGACTATAAGAGCTAGAGCAACGATGTTTTGGATCCAGACATCTGTGATATGTCACTGCTACAAAAATATTTCAAAACTTCGCCCCGCCCACTTCCGCCCCCACAAAGGACGAAAATCTGTGGCATCCACATTTTTAAAGATACGATAAAACCAAAAACGCAGAATCGTAGAGGATGACTATATGTTCTAGAGTGTAAAATCTCAACCAGATCGTATAATTATTATAGCCAGAATCAAGAAAACAATATCATTCTTTCTCGCTCTGTCTCTCTCTAACACACAGGTTTCATGGTCGGCTTTGCCAATTGCAAAATATGAGTTCAAGGATCTCAGAACCTATAAGGTTCATGCGTCATGCTAACCTATAAGGGCAAAACCCCACCACGGATCCAAAGTAAAACTCTGCCTACCTTTCTTTTCCTCTCCTCTCCGTTTGTTTGTCTGGGTTTGGGTATTTTTAGACGGGGAGCACAGAGATCTCTGCCTGGCACAACGAATTTCATTTCATTTAATTAGTTTCTTGAGCAGAAAGCCGGTTTGGAACGCAATAAGACAAATGGCTGGCGATAAGCGGTCCCCAGAGGCCGACGTCAACAAATGTCAGAGAGTGAAAAACAATATTAAATTGGTACTCGTCTTATCAAAAGACATTTGCGGGATTTGGATTATTCGGTATTATTTGGTTCTACCCTGATTACAGGCGACATTCCAGAGAGGCTCTCTAAGCGATCGCCAAGTGAATCATTGGAATCCCTTGAATTACTCGGAAATGCACTCGTTCTAATTGAGACAGTAATGTGGGTTCAACATCGCCGTGAAGGCTTCCGTGGAGGAGTGGGAATCAGAGTCGGCAAAGTGCTAATCAGCTTTGACTGGGATGCGCTTTCTGCGGGGCATTGATTCACGATTGATTCATTCTCGACATTCCCACAGGCGACAAAAAGTGAGAAAGGGGCACGTTTCTATTTAACCAGACCTAAACAGAGAGGAGCACTTCTCACATTGGACTGGGACCCAGTCACACGTCATCTGTGGATATAGGTGGACTAATTATCACTAGGTTCGTCACACGCCTGATCTGATGTCAGTGCTTGGTGTTTTCTTCGATTAAGCCTTAATTTGATTTTGTTTGGGCAAAGACCATCATGGAAATTTTGACAGGTCTAATTAGTAAACGGATGTTATTGGATGTGTTAAATATGATGAATCTCATGGCATCAATTAAATTCCATTCACGTTTCGTTCTGGTCGCTTCAATACAGTGTTTTCTCAGTTTCAAATATCGCGCCAAATGATACTAGCGGATGGCTTGTGGCGCCCCCTAGATAGCTGTGATAGTTTTCCGATAGTGACTCAACCAATTGGCTTGAATGCGCATTGCAGGATGTTTTAGCACGAGGTTACATTTGGATGCATTATAGACTATAATTTATAGTTCATTCTATTTTGTTACCTCTCTAGGCCATATACCTTGCCATGTTGGGAGATTAGTAGTCCATTGTAGATCAGTATTAAAACAGGGAACAGGGTGACCGTTTACGGTATTTTTAATACTTTTTGGTATTTTTTTAGGTCAAAATTGAACCGACTGCATATCGGTATATAATGGTCAATTTCATCAATCTATTATTTTTAATTTTAAACGGTATACAGAAATCCAATTAAAGCAAGTATTTAGAATAGGCCAGTCAAGTAGAAAATAAATTCATTAATGGCATAAAATTATGTGGGTTGAGCTAAATGTTCGATTTAGCTGGGAATATTCGACGGAAGATAAAAAACGAGGAATATGATACATTTTCGGTATTTTTTAGAGTGAGACCGTATATTTTATTGGGACTTGCTCTCTTTTTTTTGTGACATACTCTCTATTTTGTGGTGGGAAATTTTCTCAAATTGAGGGAATTTTTCCGGGATACAATGTCCTTTTCAGCTCAACAATGTCCCTTGCATTCCATCCCCACTTACGTTTTCATACGTTTTATGTTGCTGGCAACATTAATTTGTAAGGGCCAGACTCATGTGCCGTGAAATCGAGCAGCACTGTTCCACAACATTGCGCGGATTGAGCAACATTTTGCATACCCTGGGAAATGGATGTTCAAGAACCGAAAAAATGTTTGTCATCTAATGCACCAATAAAGGCCAAAACTAGTCAGTTTCTGTTTTAAAGGTATTTCAACGATATTTTGCAGGTTTTGGTCTTCTTACAGAAACCAAGCATGGGTATCGGGATCGAGATATATTTACAAGACCCTAATCATATGCATTAAAATGTCCAAAACATAACAATCTGAGATCATTTCTATATTAATTGCGTCTTGAAACAGCTTGGAAAAACAGTTTCTTCATATATTTCAACGAAATAGGGTATACCTGTGCCCACACTTCGGTTGACTGACATTTCACACTCACTTACGTTGCACTGTTTTTTTGTTGACCCTTTTTGCTTAAACCTTGTTTTATACACTATACAATAAAAGTCAGGGTACTTAAAAGTAGTCAATCAGGTAAAAAATGTATTCATTAATAGCCTGACATTATATGGGCAAAGCTAAACGTTTTAGTTAGTCAGCATTATTCAACGGAATAAAGAAATTGAGCAATTGGAACGATTTTTCTCTTACGTTTTATTACGTTTCATTTGTTTGACCATTTTCGCTAAAACCTTTTTTTACACAAAATGCAATAAAAGCAAGGACTAAAAACTAGCCAACCTTGAAGAAAATATATTCATTAATCGGATAAAATGATGTGGGCATGACTAAATTATCTATATAGCTAGTGTGGAGATAATGTTTTTTATCCCCAATCGGCCGACTAATTATTTCGAATTAAATAAAACTCGGCGCAGAAATAAAATTACGATATGTTCTTTAATGCGTGACATCCAAATTGCAAGTGTGGCTTGCCTGCCCTTTACATTGCCGCTCCGATCGTTAAGCGCAGCTTCGCTCGGCCGACGTCGGTAGGCAGACGCAAAGCGGAGATAGCGAAGAGCGAGCTGGCAGAGAGCGTTTAGCAGGGCAAGCAAGCGCAAAGCTTTAACAAACAAATGAGTGACATAGACATAAGTAACAAACAAAATAAGCGGCTGAGGGCCAAGAATTAGGTGCTATTTGGCAAGCAGCTAATCGGTTCTGCTCCGAACATTCACCCCCCGTTGGAAGGCAAAGGCTTTCAACAGATCCATCCTGAAGGGGCAGAACCGCTATTTTTCCAACGGCCCTCTTGAAGATGCTTGCTTGGGCGCAGCTGGCGGCTACGCTGGGATGATCGTCGAACGCAGCAATCGGCGCTTCTTTACGAAGGCGGCTTGTCGTGATTACGTCTTGATCATCGGGAACCTCTGTAATTGCATAGAATGGCAGGAAATTTGGCAATGTAGAAATTGTTGAAAGTTGAATTTCATTTAGCGTGGATATGTAGGTTTTTAATATATTGAAAAGTTCGCGCTGCAGTTCCTGATTCTCCGATCGCAGTTTTTCCACTTGCACCTGGCACTCGAGCAGCTGCTTCCTGCATTGCTGCTCTAAGTTTTGGTACTCCAGCGTTGTGGGTCGAAAATCGTCAATAGAGATGCACGAGGAATTTTCAAAAGCGGCTAAAGCTGCACGCTTATTCTCCGAGCTATCAATGCTTCCTGATACTATCCAACCAAGTTTAGTCTCCTGCAATGTTGGCAATTGGTCTGACAGTCGAATCTGTCCAACGCACATTAATTCGAAAAACAAACCAGCACCTATCAACAGATCGACACGCTGGGGCTTGGCGAAATTAGGATCAGCCAGTTTTAGATTATTTGGCATTGGCCAATCCTTTGCGTCTAGGCCGAAGTTAGGCTGCATTCCTGTGATTGAGGCAGTGATAATTGCAGAGAGGAAACCGCGATAGCTTTCGTCTTGAGATTGCAGGACGATGTCCACAGCCTTGCTGGATGGTAGAATTGACTCTCCAATACCGGCGATTTTAACGTGAGACGGGTGAGGATCTAACTGCAGATGATTGGCGAGTCTCGATGTTATAAAGTTAACCTGAGAAGCGGAATCTAAAATGGCACGACATGGAATAAGCGATCCAAAACGGCCCCTGACATATACGATTGCAGTAGCTAGCAGCACGTTTTGGCTAGGCAGAGATTTTTGACTCGAGGGGGAGGGCTAATATATTTGCTTGCTACTAGGGCACTTGCAGGATCATGCTGGGTCGATTCCGTGCTCGGCGACGGCAACTCAGCGTCAGCGCCCGACTGCATGTGGAGCAGTGTGTGATGCTTGGCTTGGCAATTTCTACATGCCCCTGACTTGCAGCGTTGCAATGAATGGCCTTTGTTGAGGCAGTTTAGACATAAATGGCGCTTCTTCACCTCCTTGTATCGAGAAAAAACAGGGAGATCTATAAATGCCTGGCATCGGGATATGTAGTGATCGGAGGATTTGCAATACTTGCATGTTGAGCTATTATGATCGTTAATGGAGGTGATTAGGGTGCTAGGTTTACTTTCTCCCACCTGCTGGCTAGGAATTGTTACCATAGCCGATCCCAAATTTTCCAGCATCCGACTTCTTGCTTCCAAGAATGAGGCCATGCTTGACCACCGAGGCAATCCTGACGTCGGCAAGTTCTCTTCCCATTTCTCCTTGGTCTTGTGTTCCAATTTCGTGCCTATGATGAAGATCAGCAACCCATCGGAAATCTCCTGCGGGGTCGCCAAGGTCTGAAGTGCACGCAAGTGCGAATTGATTTTATCGCTGAGCGCGCGCAAGCCGATAGCCGAGCCCTTCTCCACCCCTTGCAGCCCGAAAATAGCCTTGACGTGTGCCTGAAAATGTAAGTTTATTATCGAATCGCAACATTAGTAAATTCAACGCCTTGTCGTAATTCTCCTCAGAAAGTTCCAAGGAACGAATCGTATCCAGCGCAGCACCATCTAGACATCCACGAAGATATTGGAATTTTTCGATGATTGGTATACGATGGTCTTTGTGCACCATTGTCGAAAACATCGCGTGGAATTCTGGCCAATCCATGTAGCTCCCACCGAATCGGGGAAGCTGCAACTCGGGCATTCGAGCACGGCCTATACTATTATAGGCGAACAACGACGAATTCCCCTCGAGAGTATGCCGAGCCGTTGAATTGGCAACATTTACCGTGCGAGCAGCCATCAACTCCCGCGACAGCCTGGACCTAACCTTGACATAAACATTCGAAAAGTCCAGCCGGGCATCATGGGCTAACTGCAGGAAATCCAGCCTTTCAAGGCTCGTTTGAGCGGCATCGAAATCCGCATTCATTCGCTCGATCTGCTCTAAGCGAGCTTGAAGTTCTGCCTCATCTAACTCGGCAAGCTCTCCCTTGGTGAGAAAGCGATCCATGGCCTTTAGTTGGCGCGCGATGGACTCGGCCTTGTGCTTGTAGAAATCTACATCACTCGGCATTGCTGCGTTCGCGACATTGGTAGGCTCAGGTGCTGCCATGTTGAGGTTTTAAAAGAGTCACTCAGCACGACCGAAAAAGACACCCTGTATACGTATAAACGTGGGAACCGAAAGCAAAGGGATTACAGCTAATGCCTTTAGCTGTGCGGCTGTGCGAGCTGTCCGATTCCGCTTTGTACTCCGCTTGTGTGTATTAGTGAGTTCGCTGCACTGTCTACCGCACTGCACTGACCGAATTGTCGCGACAGAGAAATTAATAGCAAGCAATGCGTGTATGTAGGTGTATGTAAGTGTGTTTTAGCACCGAATTGTGCTTAACCGCCGAAAATTTGCTAGGGGTAACGAATGTCGATCGCGAATGATTATTAATTGACACTGCAACTCAGAGATCACGTCGGGGTCACCAAATTTTATGTGGAGATAATGTTTTTTATCCCCAATCGGCCGACTAATTATTTCGAATTAAATAAAACTCGGCGCAGAAATAAAATTACGATATGTTCTTTAATGCGTGACATCCAAATTGCAAGTGTGGCTTGCCTGCCCTTTACATTGCCGCTCCGATCGCTAAGCGCAGCTTCGCTCGGCCGACGTCGGTAGGCAGACGCAAAGCGGAGATAGCGAAGAGCGAGCTGGCAGAGAGCGTTTAGCAGGGCAAGCAAGCGCAAAGCTTTAACAAACAAATGAGTGACATAGACATAAGTAACAAACAAAATAAGCGGCTGAGGGCCAAGAATTAGGTGCTATTTGGCAAGCAGCTAATCGGCTGGGTTCTGCTCCGAACAGCTAGTAATATTCCATGGAATATCAAAAACGAGGAATATGTAAAATATAACTTGATTTCGTCTGTATATTTACGGTATATTTTTAAAATGAGATGCCATATTTCTGAGAGCCGTACGATATTCGATAAGTCAGCTGATTTGTTTTACTTTTTATCGACTGTTCACATGCGCCGGGTTTTTTTTGTTTGACTGAAAAATGACTGATATGTTTGTTAAAACAAAATTAAAACGAGAAACTCAACAGGTGGACCAAGAATTAACTAAGAAACTCGCTGTGAAGCAGTGTAACATGTGGGACACCATTGAAGCTGAGTCTGAGGGCACTGCACACGCTTCAGATATTCTTGCGCCAAAGAAGCGATCAGTCTCCTGGATAACAACCACTGCGGGTTGTCTAAAAAAATTTAAGAAATCTGATGTTGGCATTGGTGTGGAGCCCAAAACAGAAGTCGCAAATAAAATATGGTCGGAATTGCGTTACTTGCAGGATGATATGTACTTAAAATAAAACAACTAAACTATTCACAACTGCTTTACTAAAGAAACCATTGATATTGCCGATTCCACAGAGGATTCCAGTGAATCCGAGCTGGACCTGGAGGCATCTCATGATACGTCTTTTGAAGCGGGACCTCTTGGGAGTAACAGTAACTCTGATGATGACCAAAAGACTGATTTTTTTCTATACACACGTGAGTACTAAACGTCCCAATCTATTTTTCTCTATTAATTTTGTTTTATTATAGAATCTAAGACTGCCTGGCGGGTGCCAATGGTACTTGAAAGAACAATCAAAAAATTTGTTTACTTTCCTAAAAATAAGAACGCTCAATCAACAAACCGTTTATTTGTGACGGGATCCATTCAAAAGGTCGTCATTTTCTACAACGATGAGAAATCCGCAACCATAGAAGAGCTCACCGATGGGCATGACTGTGGAATTAAAACTCAGGAATCGACTATCCAATCCATCAACGATAAAGAAGCTGGAATTGAGCCGGATAAAGAATATAAAATACCAATTGATGATAAAGAGGCCTTGGATTTGGCCTCTCCATTCGCTATTAACGAAGCTCCACTGGAAGATCAACAAGATGCGGAGACAAAAGCACTATCGTCATCGGAAGCCGAACCACAGCTATTCAACGAGGATCTTGGTTCCTGCACCCTGAAGGATGAAAAGATTTGCGACATAAAAGTTCTACCAGAAGCACAGCAGGACTCAGATGCAGAGTCTCTAATCACTATTGAAGAAGTTAAAGAAGATCTGTCCCCAACTGAAACCGAACCACATGCATCGCCGGAAACAGTAGCAGTGACTGAGGATGATGAAAGTGCCATGGAAGTAGACGAGGCTAACCGATTAATGCAGCACTGCCAGGATTTCAATGTAGATCTACCTTACTGCCCCCAGCGTTGAGCGTCTTTGAGAATAGCCTGACGTGCAACGATGTGCTGGCCGTGATCAAAGAGGACATAGAGCTCTATGGCACTGTCGTGTTGACCCTGTTGGCTGGTCAGATCACAGTGAACGGCTTCAGAGCCAAAAAACGTCAAAACTTGACCATCTACTCCCCCAAGGGCATCAATTGGGTGAGCATTTCTCCGAACAAGCGTGCGAAACCAATGCAAGAGAAGGTTGAATGGGACAAATTGTCTGAGAACTTTACATGCGCACAATTGGACAACCTTCAGGGGTGCTTCTATAGTCAGGAGGATGCCCTTGTGCTCTTGCAGAGGAACACCAAGGACCAGAACATGCTCGAAACTTTAAAGCAGTACATAAGCCAGATTTTGTTCCCCCAGGTGAATGGGGCTAATGTGCCGCACTCGCAAAGCGAGATGCTGCTCAACTGCTACATCCAGAGCTCGGACAGAAAACGCACCCTTCAAGTACCTTATGAGTGGACAAAGCTGAAGATTCAGAAGACGAGCCGCCTGATGGTAACCGGTGGGAAGGGTGTCGGCAAGTCCACCCTGCTGCGATATCTGCTCAATCGGCATTTGAACGCTTTTCCACGCCTACTGTTCAATGATTTGGACATTGGCCAGCCGGAGATCTTTTTGCAGCAAACTGTCTCCTGCACTGTCATTGAAGAGCCGCTTCTGGGGCCAGGATTCCTACTGAACAAGCAGCCGGATCGGGCTCACGTCGTGGGCGACACAAACATCGTCATGTGCCACGAGCAGTATTTCGAGGCGGTGGTCCAGCTGATGAGCCACATCCAAAATAATCCCGAGTATGCCAACATGCCTTTTCTGATCAACACGATGGGCTACAACAGGGGATTTGGCCTCGAGCTGATGGCTCTGCTGGTGGACTACATCAAGCCGACGGATGTGGTGCAGATCTCGAGTACCTTACCCATGAACAACTTTAAGTCGCTACTCGACTGGTCGACCCTTTCAAAGGTCAAAGGTCCCTATGTCTACAAAAATACGGCGTTCATGGTTGAGGGTAAAAACCATAAGTACACGCTCCACGAGCTGCCCAGTGTTGTCCCACCTAGACAGCAGGGAGTCTGGCGAATGAGTCCCAGCGATATGAGATTCGCCAATCTGTTGGTCCGCCTCAGCTCCTGCCTGAGGGGCAGTGCCAAGCACCTGACTGACTGCGAGCCCCTCAGCTCATCTTTTGTGAATATTCAAGTCGTCCATTCCACAGAGGAAGACCTTGATAAGAGTAGCATTATCGCTGGAATGGAAGCCAATGTGGTTTACTTGGCCCATCTGGAAGCTCAGGATCTGCCCGTGTGCCTGGGCATAGGTAAGCAGAGTTCAACCATTTCAGTTGATTATTTCACTGATCATTTCGCGTATTCCCCGTCAGGTGTCGTCCGTGCCATTGACTTTGAGAAAGAGAAGCTGTATCTCGTGCCGGCCATTCCTCTGGAGCGAATGTGCCAAGTGAATTGCCTTATATCCTGTGGAGACATCAGCCTTCCGCAAAAGTTCTTCACGGAGCCTGGGCCGCAGGTCGGCAGCAACATGCCGTTCGTCTTTCAGCAGGATGACAAAGAGCATCAATCAGTTCTATTCGCGCACGTCTTCCATGAAAAAAGATTAATGCTAAACCAGCTACCTGTACTTTTATGAAAAGTAAAAATCCAAATAAAGCTTTATTGATATAGAGGCTAATGCGAGATATTGTGTCTGCCCTTCAGTATCCTGCGCATCAGTACACGACGTCCCTCTGGGGTGGACATGCGAGGACGTTGCGTGGACGTTGATGCGTTTCACCTCGCGGGGCTTGGGGAAGTGGCAGCGGACCTTCGGCTTGAGCACGGTCCGGTCGAAGGCATGCTTCTGGCGCACTAGGATGGTTTGTGCCGTGTTGAATGCCACCAGGCAGGTTCTAAAATAACAATAGTTATTAATGTTCCATACAAAAGAATTTTCGTTGATTTTCACCTCTGAATCAATCCCTGCAGCATGTTTTTGTTAAGTAATTTTGTATATCACTTTTTCCCCACTTGCTGTGAACTTTTGAAGAAAATCGGCGCAGATCTTATATACCAAAATATACAGATCAAAAATTACCTTAGCTCACTTAAGGTCCCTCTATTTAAACAGTTGAACTACTTGAGGTAAATGGCGGAAAATATGAAAGATTTTTTTGTTTTTTTTTTTTTTTTTTTTTTTTGAATCATCTCAAGGATGATCGGAATTTTGATCAGATACTGGTGATGTAGTTTGGCGAGTTTGACAGGTCGGTATATAAAAAAAAAGGAAAATTACTTAACTGTTTTAGAAAATAAACTGAAATTACTTTATAACATGATGAAGAAAAAAGGGGTCAAAAGTTTAAGTCAGCAGTTTTGATGAAGATTGCCAGCTCTCTGAGATGTAGCGGCTCTTTTTTTATTAATAATTGATGTAAATTGTTATAATATTTAAAGATTTTGAATTTCCTTCTGAGCCCGGCAAATCTTTGGCAATCGAAGATCAGGTGTTCGGCATATTCAGTTACATTGCACGTTTCGCAGATATTTGAGTCAATTGCTTTGATTCTGTGTAGGAAGACTTTGTCGTATATGTGTCCCGTCATAAGTCTGTTAATGGTCTTGATGCTTTTAGCATTCCACTTAAGAGAAAAATGCCAGGGTATATCTGGAAATATGTCTATGAGGCTGGATCCCTTCGTCCTACACATCGTCCTGTAGTCCTCATTCCATTTGTATACTAAAAAGTTCCTAATTTCTCTTTGAGCCTCCTTGTAGCTGTATTTTATATTTATTGTAAACCCCTCACTTGTAGCAGCCTTTGCTGCTATGTCAGTCTTTTCGTTGATGGCCACACCCTTGTGACCAGGGACCCATAGAATGTCAAGTTTCTGAATGTCTGATTGGTTAATTATGTTGTGAATATCATTCACTAGGTACGAGTCTGTATTCTTATTTTTAATTAACTTAATAGCTCCTAATCCATCACTTAAAATCAAAGCCTTTTTGTAATTATATTTAAGACATAGTTCGCAGGCCTTTTTAAGGCCTACGAGTTCGGCACCTACTGAGGATAATCTGTTTTCTATTTTGTACTTGTGGATATTTCCACTAGGCCATTCTACTATTCCTCTGCCACATGTACTTTCTGTAACTGAGGCATCTGTTGATAGAATGTTCCAGTCGTCCTTTCTGTACTTGTTCAGAATCTCATAAAATATAGTTTTTATTTCTTCATTCGAGTATTCTTCTTTACCCTTAGTTAAAAATTTATCTAATACATGGATTTTGTTACATGTGTTAACACTATCACATTCTTGAGTGTTTACAAAGATGGAATTAAATTCTCGTAAAGTACGTGTGTAACTCGTATCCGCTTTTGAGCGTATTACCTCGTCAAACATTGTTGGATTGAACCTTTTAATTTTAAGCAGTTCTTTGGCTGTAAGCCATTTCGCCCTGAAAACAGGTGGCATTACACCAGCGAGGACAAAAATTTCGTGTTTGCTTGTGTCAGGTGGCACCCCAACACACCTTCTGAGTGATTTAGCTTGCGCTATTTCTATATCTTTATTTGCTCCAGATCCCATGTCTGAAAAACTTGTGATAGCATATTCTTGTTTTGTTCTAATAAAAGCTTTGAAGATGTTGTTACTTGTTTTAGGTTTTAGACCTGATTTGATAGTAGTCGCAAGCTGGAGGAGCCTGTTGCATTTTTTTGTTTGTTCTTTAACCATTTTTACATGACTGACATTAGACATGTTTGCGCTAATCAGTCTGCCTAAGAAACGGATATCTTTTCGATTTGGTATAGTCACATTTCTAACAGTAATATTTACCGCTCTGACCCGTCTTTTTCCTACATTCATTGCTGCAGATTTGCTTGGATTGAAGCTAAAACCGAGATCACCACATAGAAGGTTAAAGTCATTTAGTTTTTTATTAAGGTTTTCAACCGCTACAGTAAACTCTCTGTTGTGAGAGATTATAACGAAGTCATCTGCAAATTGCATCATATGAGTATTTCTATCACAGATCTGATGTAGTCTTTTTGTGTATAAATTAAAAAGGAGGGGCGACAGACAAGAGCCCTGTGGGATTCCTCCCTGAACAACCTGAACAGTTTCCCCTATTTTCAGTAGTCTCATAGACATAAAACTGATGATCCAGTCAATGTATGTTTTAGGAAAACACTCATTTTCCATTAGTATTTTTAAGAATTTCAGGTTAACACAATTGTAGGCATTGTTGAGGTCAACAACCACAAGAGTAACGTGTTCCTTGTTCTTTTTCTTTGCCGCTACCACATTGATGACATCATTTATGCACATCGCTGCAGACTTGTTTTTTTGGTATGCATAAGATCTGTAGGGTATAATCTCGTTTTCTTGTATATGCTTTTCCAGCCTGGCTTTCACCATGCCATTTACTGTCTTGGCTAGAGTCGAAATGAGGGATATGGGTCGAAAATGTTTTAAGTCAGTCAGATCCATGTTTTTTTTCGGTATTGGTACAATTCTGATAGATCTCCATTCGACTGGGAAACCCCACATAGCCACTCGACGGTTGTAAAAATGTACAAGTTCTGTCTTTATACTAGTGTTAAGAGCACTCAGCATCTCGTATGTGATGTGATCTATTCCTCCTGCCGTTTTTCTGTTTCTGACTAACACAGCCTCTAACTCTTCCAAGGAAAAGAACGGATTTTCATTGTTCTTGGTTGAGTACATTTCTTCGTCTACATCCTTTGCTTCTGAGGTTATTTGTTCGTTAAGGAATTCCAGGTATGGCCCAGCTTTGTCAGGGTCGAAAACTTCTGGGGTGTCCTCTTGACAGTTTTTTAGATTTCTGAGGAATCTCCAGGCTTCTCTTGAGTTCGATTTTACATTTAACTCTGTTAACTTCCTGGCATAGCTAGTTCTTTTGGCAATTTTAACAGATTTTTTCCATTTAACCTTGAGGTTAACAGCAGAACAATAATTTTGAAAGGAGGGTTCTGAAGCTGCCTTCTTCTGCGACTCTGCAAACTCCCTGAATAATTTGGCTAAATTCTCGTCCCACCATAATTTTGGACATTTGTTTTTGATTTCATAAGTAGCTGCTTTTATTTCCTGTTGGATGTTCTTCGCTAAATTATCCATATCTTTGTAGGCCTCAAACTGGCTTAGCTTTTTCAGTAGCCTGTTTTTGGCAAGGAAAGTTTTGAGTTTGTGTTGATATCCTGCTGTTTCAAAGGTTATTGGGTGATGGTGGCTGCCTCCTAGGTAAAACTTTTCGCATTTCCAATTCTCTATATGAATACCCTTTGTGAAAGTTAAATCGAGTACAGACCCTGATGTTGAGTCGATGTGTCTTCTGAATGTGAGACTGTGGTCATTTGCTAGACTGTAGCCAGCATTTGACATAGCTTGCATGAGAAAAGTTCCCTTTCCACTGTTGGTTCTGTCTCCAGAAAAGGTATGTCTTGCGTTAAAATCTCCTGCAATTATGACTTTTCCGAATGCATCTAAATATTCAAGGAGATTGTTAATCGCTTGCTTGAAGGATGCAAGAGACAACAAAGGTTCAAAATATACTGAGGAGATAAGAAATTTATCTTTGTTGTTGATGGTTCTTGCTATAATTATATCTTGCTCTGTCTCATATATCAGTCTTTTTAACTCTTAATTCTTTTTTGTAGGCAATCGCCACTCCTCCATAGCCGTCCTCTCTATGTTTTTCTAACATATTGAAGTTGGCTAGTTTCCTAAAACGGAGATCGTGAGAGAAAACTTCAGCCAGAATGGCAAAGTCGAAGTTTTCATTGTTTAAGTAGAATACTAGGTCGTTTTTATTGGCTTTAATAGATTGAATGTTATGTTGTAAAAATTTCATATTTATTTAGATGTTTTAAAAAGGTTCGTTTCTCTCTGTTTGTTCATTTTTCTGTCTGCATTATGTTCCATATTGTAATCATTTGTACTGGTCACTTTTTTTGATGGATGTGACACGTCATTTGAGTCGACTAAACGAGACAACATGTCAACCATCTGTTGAATGGTAAATTTGTTTTCTTTTAGTTCTTTGTTTTCAAAAAATGGTACGTGATTACTAGTGTTCAAAGTGACCGCCACGATAATTAGATATTGATCTCTAACAACTGCGCATGTGCCCTGCTGCATATCGATGTTCCCATATCGATGTTCTCATATCGATATTCTTCTTTCGGCGTCTGTCTCCTGCGTATGTTACTCGGAAGCACATATAATTCTGTATACTGATCTTCTGCTGTCTTACAAATAAAATAACTTTAACAGGTTATGGGCCCAGACACCAATTCACCCAGAAACAGTATAAAACAGAAACAGTGAGAAACAATAAGCATTGTTTGGTGCTTAGTGAAAAGCAGTGCTAAAAAAATGGCATAGACTCATTAGTGTATGTGTGTACATAGAAAGGCAAAAGAACAAGTTGAACAAATTCAACGGAGATTCGCATTGTGTTTTTTTGATTAGAAAGCAGTCCCAACGGATCAAGAAACACAAAAGCGAACGGAGACTCAAGTGTGTATACCAAAAAGTGCGTATGCCAAGCCGCACAAAACCGCGAGTGTGTATACCCAATAGTGTGTATACCAAGGCATAGAAAATCGCGAGTGTGTGTGTGTAAATAGCAACTCGGAGGGATACTTAAAAGAAAACGAAAAAACAAAAGAAAGACACGGACAACAGTATTGTCGTCGTAGTTGCTTTGTGCATGAGACGATCGACAGTTACAAATTTTGCACTGTGGGACAATAAGTATCAAAAATGAGTGGAAATATGAATTTCAATATTGAGAAACTGGACGAAAACAATTATAGCACATGGGAAGTTTTGATGAGAAGTGTTCTCATACAAAATGATTTGTGGCCAATCGTCAGTGGTAAAATTGAACTTAGTGAAAGTGCAACAAATGAGCAACGTGCAGCTTTTGAACTAAAGGATCAAAAGGCGTTGGCGTCAATTTTACTTTGTGTTAAATCGACCCAACTAAACAATATTAAAAATTGTGTATCGTCGTCACAGGCATGGCAAAAGCTAAATAAAATTCACAGGCCAAGCGGACCAGCAAGGGTAGTGCTTTTAATTAAACAATTGTTGACGTTAAAAATGTCGGATGGTATAAATGCACAGGAATATTTGCGGAAATTCCAGGTGGTACACGAGGCTTTAGCAGAGGTCAACATAAAGGTTGATGAAAAGATCTTATCAGTTGTGTTGCTAAATGGTTTGCCTAAATCGTATGAAAGTTTTGTTGTTGATGGCAAACAGCTGACAATATAAAATACAGTCACACTGTTACAACAACTCCATTCAGCTAATCGGCCAAACTGTAAATTTTGCTCCGTTCGTTCGGTTCGTCTCCCATGTTTTCTATTGTTATACCAGAAAAAAAGTGAAAAGCAAAGAAAAACATGCAGCATGTGAGGCCCAGAGTGCTAAGTAAATAGTCTGTGCGCCGTTATCGTAAATAAAGCCTGCAAAAAGCGAGTAGATCTCTGCAGTGAATGTGAAAAAAGAGTTGCAAGTGAAAATTCCAACAAAAAGCAGCAAACACACACACAAGACACTGCCGCACATTCAGGCCGATGTATGTGTGTCGCTCTTTGGACGCAATTTTGGTAGCAGGACAGTGGAGCTAAGGGAATCTGGGCCCCGAGTGAATGGTAGAGTGCACTTTGCGACTCTCAGACTCGACTTCCCCGAAAAACGGAGCATTTAAAATAGCACAAGAGAGGTGAGTGCACATCCATGTTCGAGTGCGTGTATCTGTGTGTGAGTGTGTGAGTGGGGAGATATTGCAGCCGCCTGCATTTATTTATATCCATTAACCAGAAATCCATAATGTGCATTGTAATTAGCTATATCTGCGTCAGGCATCGAGCCAAAACAGGAAAAAATACAAAAATCGATTTTCCTTAACTTACGACTTTTCTACGCCTCACTGGGCTCCACGGTGAGGAGAGCGCTTGGGGAGCCGGCAACACCGAAGTTGACGTTGACGTCGACGCTGGCGGCGACTACGATGCGGCACCATAAAGTATACATACATAAATTGAATTTCGAAACACGGAAGCGTGATGGTTGGTGGAGGAGGCTGCAACAGCAGCAGCACTGTTGTTCTTTTTCTCTCATTTGCTGGTGTTGATGTGTGGACGTTGACATGCAATGACTGCATCTTTCAAGAGGCGATGCAGTTACTGCACCGTCAAGTGGCCCGGGTGACCCCAGCAGAAGGCTGTTACGCGCGGATCCCAGGCAAAACGCAGCCCTCCTCCCGCCCAACCGACCGAGGGGCGCTGCCGCATGACGCGCGGTGCGTAGCCGAACCAAACGCGAACATGCAAGAAAGATAGCTATTAGACTAACATTCGAGGAAAATTAGTACTAAACTTACTAAGAAACTAAGCATGCAATCAAAGTACAAATACCACTACAGTTACTAATTAATAGAAAGGTGTGTAAGGATTAATGATTTAATAAGAGGAAGAGAATTAGTGGTGGATATAATATGGTAGAGGGAATTATAATCCGAGCATAAGACCCTAAACGGTTCATGCAAGGAATAATTCGATCTACAAAGTGGAAGGAACAACGGTATAAAATTTCTAGTCAGTCTAATAGGAATCGTGAAGTTTATGCGGCTCAACAGATCAGGGCTGTCTATGTCACCCCTGATCAAGTTGTGCATAAATATCACACCAAGCATTTTTCTACGGTTAACTAAGGATGGGAGGTTTACTAATAGTAGTCTACTAGAGTAAGATGGGAGTCTTACACCCGCATCCCAGTTAAGGCCCCGGAGAGCAAAGAGTAAAAAGTTTTTCTGTACTGATTCTATACGGTCCTGGTGTACTTTGTACTGAGGGCACCATACACAGGAGCCGTATTCTAAGATCGGACGAACAAGCGAGGTATAGAGAGTCTTTGTTATATAGGGGTCGTCAAATTCCTTTGACCACCTCTTTATAAACCCAAGCACGCTCATGGCCTTATTTACCATGGTAGAAATGTGTTCGGAAAACTTTAACTTGGGGTCTAACATAACACCCAGATCATCCACCAGGGTAATTCTCTCAAGAGAACCACCAAATAGGGTGTAAGGAGCCAACAAAGGGCTAGAACGATGAAATGTCATAACTTTGCATTTCGAGGCATTAAGGTGTAACAAGTTTGCACAACACCATGACTGAAAGTTATTGAGATCGGATTGCAAGCGAGAATGAAATGAAATGTCCTTGTACTGGACACAGAGTTTAACATCATCCGCATACATAAGTACTCGAGAGTATGTTAATACTGAAGGTAAGTCATTAATAAAGAGTGTGAAGAGTAAGGGGCCTAGATGGCTGCCTTGTGGTACTCCCGAAGAAACCTTTACTGGGAAAGAGAGGGAGTTTTTGAAGAGGACTCTTTGAGACCTAGAACAAAGATAGCTAGAAATCCATCTCAGGAGGTTGGGCGGAAACCCTAAAAGGTCAAGTTTATGCGCTAAACGGGAATGGTTTACAGAGTCGAATGCTTTACTAAAGTCGGTGTAAATAACATCCGTCTGTAAGTTACCTTGAAAGCCTTTAATAATGAAAGAGGTAAACTCTAACAAGTTCGTGGTGGTTGATCGCCGCCTTATAAATCCATGCTGAGTTGGAGATATAAGTGACTTGCAGAGATGTTGCAAGTGCGGAGTTAAAACCCTCTCAAACATTTTAGGAATAGCGGATAACTTTGCTATACCTCTATAATTTTTTGCATCAGACTTGCTACCTTTTTTATGGAGAGGAATTATAAACGATTCCTTCCAGATCGGGGGGAAGCAAGAAGAATCAATGGATAGGGTGAATAGTTTAAGCAAAGGTCCACACAGAGCCTCGGCGCAGTACCTGAGTACACAACCTGGAACCCCGTCTGGACCCGGTGAAAACACCGGCTTAACTAGTCGAAGATCATGAAGTAGGGAACATTCATTTAACAAGGGACTGAAAATGCCGTTCGACCTCGGTAAACCGTATGGGTACGGATGACCAGAGTAGCTTTCCTCAGAATAGGTGGTTTGGAAGAATTGGGCAAAAAGATCGGCAATTGCCTGATCATTATTTGCCGGCGTATTACAAAATGATAGCGAGGATGGGTGTGCGGACGTTCTACGCTTACTGTTTACGAAGCTGTAAAACTGTTTAGGGTCCTGAGAAAAACGTATCCTGCATCGAGATAGGTAGTTCTTATAGCATTGAGCATTAAGAACTGAAAAGTTTGACCGAGATGAAAAGTTTGATGATGATGATGATGGTGTGTGTTGTGTTCGTGTATGGATGCGTAAGAGAGGGCGAGAAAACTCGAAAAATCTGACCAGGACACGGTCAGCCAGAGTCCAGTAGTCATGGCCACGAGGCTTAACAAATGATTGTGGCGGCGGCGGCGGAGGCGCCCTGCAAATGGAGAGTGTTTTCCCGGTCATGCGGATGCGGTGCGGCTGGGGCAGCTGTCACTTCACTTACCCACCCTTCTCCCCTCTGCTGACTTTCATGTGTCTGTCCTTTCAGCCTCTCTCCTTTCCTTTCTCTCTTTGCCTGCGACGAGAGTGTGTGTGTGTGTGTGCGTGTGTGTTTTGATGACGACACTCAGTTTCCGCCCGCACTGATTTTGCCCGTGCCAATACCAGACACAGTGTGTCCTCGCAAACACTGACCACCAGCTGCTGGAAGGTATACCGAAAGCTTTGGTTTTTCCAGAGTATGCTTCTCTGTATTAGCACTTCATTAAATTAGCAACTTTGGTTGATTTCATTTAGCGAGTGACCACTGTACTAAATCCCGACCATTACCATTCCAGTTTTTGGCACTATTTTGCGGATGCTGCGTGAGCAAAAAGGGGGACGCTTCTATGAGTGGAGTGCCTGGAACTGGGAACTGGGACCTGGCCTTTTTATACCCGATACTCAAAATGAGTATTGGGGTATATTAGATTTGTGGTAAAAGTGGATGTGTGTAACGTCCAGAAGGAATCGTTTCCGACCCCATAAAGTATATATATTCTTGATCAGCATCAATAGCCGAGTCGATTGAGCCATGTCTGTCTGTCCGTCTGTCCGTCCGTCCGTCTGTCCGTCCGTCCGTCCGTCCGTCCGTCCGTCCGTCCGTCCGTCTGTCCGTCCCCTTCAGCGCCTAGTGCTCAAAGACTATAAAAGCTAGAGCAACGATGTTTTGGATCCAGACTTCTGTGATATGTCACTGCTACAAGAATATTTCAAAACTTTGCCCCGCCCACTTCCGCCCCCACAAAGGGCGAAAATCTGTGGCATCCACAATTTCGACGATACGAGAAAACTCAGAATTGTAGAAGATGACTATATCTTCTAGGGTGCAATATCTGAACCAGATCGTATAAATATTATAGCCAGAATCAAGAAAATAATTTCATTCTTTCTCGCTCTATCTCTCTCACACACAGGTTTCATGGTCGGTTTTGCCAATTGCAAAAGATGAGTTCAAGGATCTCAGAACCCATAAGAGCTAGAGCAACCAAATTTAATATCCACACTCCTGTGATATCGGACCTTGACCGTTTTATGTCAAAATTTCGCCACACCCCCTTCCGCCCCCGCAAAGGACGAAAATCTGGGGCATCCACAAATCTCAGAGACTATTAACGATGGAGGAACTAAATTTAGTATCCGCACTCCTGTTAGATCTCACTATAAAACGTATATCTCAAAGTATCGCCCCACCCCCTTCCGCCCCCACAAAGGACGAAAAACTGTTGCATCCATAATATTGAGGATACAAGAGAACTAAAAACGCAGAATCATAGATCATCGTGTCGTTTAATATTAGCGGCGTGTGCCGGAGGAGAGCCATACTGACTTAGTATCGGGTATAACTGTAGAGTTGCGGTGTCCGCAGCAACTCACAACGTTCCCCCTCGTTCTTATTTGCTTCCGCTGGGCACCCTTAAATTCTCCCTTTTCGTCTGCTTTGGGTTCGTGTGTGTGTGTGTTCAAGAAAATTACTTTTACGACCATTTAGCAAAGGTTTCTTCTTCTCCCCTGCTACTCCTCTCTCATATTTAGTTTTATTTTGATGCGTTTTTAATCAGATTGCGTCAATTTGTTGTTGGGCTAACGATGATGGCGGGTGGTCGGTTGGTCGGTGGTCGGTCGGTCGGTTGAACGGTTTCCTGGGATGCGTGTCAAGTGCAGACCAGCACCAGCTGCGTCTCCAATTTTAAGAAATGTCTGTTTCGCATTTGTCTTTCGTTATCTGGAAGTTGGTGGGTCTTTCCACATTCCAATTCGCTGAACCCGCACTCTCTCGCTCTCTCTCCCTTTCTCTCCACAACGTTCGGACAGTTCATTCTGTTGATTCATGGTGTTTACCCTCTTCCTCTGCCGCCGCGCAATGATTTCCAAAGAGTTTGATGTCTCTTTTTACCGATATCGATAGGGTTTATCATGGGTATACGTTAATATCGCCTTGAATATCGGATGAGGAGTGTATAACAAATTCGTGGAGTATTCCCTTACACTTTTTTGTTGCTCTTTTTGGACTGCTTCTTCATGGCCCGTAAAGTACAGAAATACATGGGGCAAAGGAGGAATATCTATCATGGCGGCAGCTGTCCAACTCAGCGGCACTGGAACGTACTGGGCCGGCAGCGGCAACAACTGTTCTTGCTGTTGGTGCTGTTGTTTCGCTTGCTCTTGTACTAGAGCTGTCGTCTTCATCAACGCCTCTGCCTCTGTTCGAATGTTTCTTTGAGAGTGTGTGTCTGTGAGTGTGTTGCTGGTATTGCGTTTTGTGTTTGTTTGTAGCATTTGGCTTTACTGTTGTTGCTGGTGTAACAGCAGAAACACACACTTGCACAACGTTTTTACGAAATATCAACGACAAAAGCAGGAACGCAGTTAAAAGATATAGGATAGCAATTCGCTCCAACGGAATGTGTATTGAAGTTATACTACAATACGGATTGAGTCTCATTACGAAATTTCAGTTGGATGAGTTTCCATCGGGATAAACCCGAGTAGCGTGTATGCCAAAATCAGAAAACCGTCTGTTCAGCTGGATTTTCTGGCGCAGCCTGTGTCTCTCCTTTCGATTTAAACGATAATTGCCACGTGATTTCTAATCAAATTACAGCAGAAATACCAGATCCTCATGTTCAAGTCGAGTCGAGTCAAATGGTTCGATTCTGTTCACATTTAAGTTACAATTTAACCAAAATGGGTTTGTCTTAATTAGAAATCGGATTGCAATCACTCAATCAGTTGTCTTTTCTCTGGTCTTCTCTCCTCCTACAGCCAGCCCCACTTCAATTATGCATATCACAAAATTGGTCTCCATCATCGTCATACCCTAATTACAGTAAATTACTCTGGGGAATTACTGATATGGGTAGATCTGTGCCGCCAGCTGTTGGTCTGCTGGCTCTTGAGGGTGGGGGGGCACTGTTCCAGCTGGAAACGCGATGTGCGTGCTCCATGCTGCATTTTCCTGCACTCACGTACTGGCCGGGGATTTTGCCCAAGCTTAACACCTTTTTTGGGTCGCTTTCCATGGATCATTGGGCAATGGGCCGGAAATTGGGTTACACCTCAGCTACCTTAATAACTTTCTTCTTTTCTGCTGCTCAGGCGGCACCACACTTATCAGATATGCATATCATTTGACTAACTGTAAGACCCACCGCCAACTGTTATCATATCTTTTGTTTGGTCGCGACGTTTGTAGAGCAGTTTTATCTGTGAAAGCCATTTTAATGCTCTCCTTGTGTTTGAACTCCAGCCCAGTTCTGTTGCCCAAAGAAGATCCCAAATGATATCATTATGCATTCTGAAATAGTTGGGAAATCGGATGAAAATCTTTTCAGCAACTCAATGTAAATTTTGTGGAGGCTTTGGAAATATTGAAAGACTTTATCTACCTTAAAGGTGCACCAAGTTAACCTCTCAACTGTCTTAGAGTTCGGTAATACCAAAGACTATACAATACCAAGATGTCGCATGAGGAACAAATGCTTTTTCAATTTTCGTTTGACGCTTCATGGTACGGGCGATCGGGGCTAGTACTTCAATTCTCTTTTACGCTACCTTCGCCTCCGAAATGCTACTCGGCTTCGTCAATGCCTCGGTCAGCGTCGAGTCGGTGTGTCTCGAGAGAAAGAATACAAAAACAAAATATGAACCGTTGACGACGGGAAGCCATCTGGAATGACTCAGCACAGTGATGCTCGACTTGAATTTGGATGGTCCGATTTTTTGGTTTATCTTGGTGTTCTGTTTTGGTTTTTTGTTTCAAAAAGCCGTTGGTTGTATTATTTATTGAGCCATAATTTTTAGCTTTTTTGACGCATTTTTTTTTCCTCCTCGTATAGCCCATATATAGATTAAAGTTCTTTTTTTAACTTTTTTATTTCTGCCAGAAGCCTGTTGCATTTCTTTTTATAAAAGTTATTTGACTTAGAATTTTTTTTACATTTTTCGGAAATAGATACTTCTTTTTCTGCATCAATTTCGGGCTCAATAAATTCAACAGAATTATTTTCCAGTTCAAAGTTGGAATAGCTTCGCTTTTCAACTTTTTCTTCCCTATATATGCGCTAGAAAAATGATCATCGCATATAATCAGTTTTTGTTCATAGTTCTCCAGTGCAACACAACATTTTTCGCGCCAAATTTGACCAAAAATAATGTCTGCAGGCGGAAAATTAGACTTTTTTAGACCAGGATTGGTACGCCTTGATTTTTGGCATGTATTCACAATGCATTGCCGGCCGGACTTTGCATCACCTTTTCTTATTCCGCTCATATTTTTTTTACAACTGATTGCAATGATTGCTAAAAAAGAAGTGAAGAAGCGAGCCTGGCACGAGCTCGAGCCAACCCAGAAATATGCTTGTAGTTCTGTATATGTGTGTATGTGCTAGGTCGGCACGGCCATAAACCGGTTTCGCGCGCAGCATATACGGCTTTTAGCTTCACACACAAGCGCACTGAAAGCATGTCAGTGGCTGCGTGCCGAAACCGAAGGGCAGCGTGGTCGCTGATGTCTTTGGCGCGGCACAGTGGGGACTCAGCCGAAATAGTCAAAAAATTGTATGAGTGCTTTAGATAAATTTAATGTACGCATCTAATAGAGAATTTTCCAATCGAATTTTCAAGATAGTTTTAGTTTAGGAGATATAAGCACTCAAAGTTTAAAATTTTTTCAGTGTGCAAATATTTATTGACTAACTAACTAATTAAGCAAGCTAAGACGGCCAAAGGTCCCACTGTGCCGCTCCAAAGACATCGGCGATCCGCGACCACCGCTTCGACGGTGCTGTTGCCGAACAGACGAAACCGATGGGCAGCGGGGTCGCGGTAGAGACGAAGTACAGGCGAAAAGGGAATTGAAACCCCGCGCGCTCCCTCGTGCCTTTTGGGTCCTAATGTTAGGACCCGCCATAGAACAGCTTTTTGGTCGCTCATGCGACATCTTGGTATTGTATAGTCTTTGGTAATACCCTGACAAATTCAATTCATCAAAGTTCTTCTTGCTTTTCAATAACTTTTCTGCTTTTGTATTTTTTGAAAAAACCAAAAGCGGCACGCCTTTTGTGACCAACCCATACCCATACCCAGCCCATACCATTCCAGACCCCAGCCCTGCCTCAGAGTTGATGCGTGGCGATGATTGAGGAGAAGCGAGAGAGGAGAGACTTTGGGCTATTTTTGGTAATTGCATGGCCAGCTTTCCACTCTGTACCCGAACCATAGAGTTTTTTCTTTTGTGTGTGTGTGTGTGTGTGTGTTTTTCCCTCGCCCAAACTATTCGAGATCCGATTGAAAATCCAGTGCCAGTGGCCATTGCGTCGGTTTCAGTCCATTGACGATGCGTGCCACAAAACATATTTTCAATAAGACTATTTTCCAGCGACAACGACAAGATTGTGGGTCAAACTATTGTAAGATATGAATAGTAGTTTATAAGATTTGAATATTAGTTTAAGATTTACTCATCGATAGTATTATAAGAAATACCAATATACTCGATATATCGATACTTGTCCTCGACAAGTATCGATATGCCAACACACATTCATTCGAATACGACGATCAAGAAAGAAGAACATATAATAAAACCGTGCTATTAAAAGTTTACATATAGGATGTGGGGCTTGCCAAAAAAAACTATGCGATGAACTATGCAGACATAAGAGCGAAAACCAAAAGTGAACTTAGCGACATATTGCGTAGGCAAAACGTATATTTTGATCAAGATGCCAACATACACCAATTACGTACAGCAGTGAAAAACATCATGGAAGACACGCATGAGCTAGGAAATACGGCGCCAAGCGCAGACGAGACTATGCAGGCAGACATTTTTGCAGTCCCGGTTGAGCGCGAGATAGATAGAGACAACCGTAGTGCATAACACGCAGTAAAAGCGGCGCCAGAAGAATATGGTGAAAATGTGCAGAAGGCTCGAGAAGCATTCATGCCGCGACAAGACAGTTGGAACAATTGTACGTTTCTCGCAAGCGCGTAGCTGATCTCAAATTAAGCATATTGAAAACGGAGAAAGAGGCTATGGAGTTGGAAACGCCGAGAGATTGCATCGACTTGACACACATTGAGGCGTTGATGCGTCCATTTTCTGGAGATGACGACCAGGCTGTAACCAGTTGGATAAGTAACTTTGAGGACATTATGAATTTCCATGGTGTATCCGAGTCAAAATGCTGGATATTAGCGAAGCGGCTGCTAGGCGGATCGGCGAAGGCGTACATCGACCATGTGGCGCCTTTGACTTGGCAATTGATGCGAGCAGAATTGCTCAACGTCTTTGAGCAGAAAGTGACAGCGTGGGACATTGGAAAGCGACTGGAGGCACGGAAAATTGCAAATAATGAAAGCGCATTGCAATATTTCGTCGCAATGTGCAGCATAGCGTCGCAAGCAGACATGGCCACGAGCGATGTGGTCAAATTCATCGTAGAGGGACTGCAGGACAAGAGGGGCATGGCAGCATCCATGCTATATTGCAGCACACTCAACGAGTTCCGTGACAAGATGGTCACCTATGATAAGGTCAGAAGAGCTCCTGGCGTCGTAGCAATTCGTAGCGAAGGTATGACAAAGGAAAAACTAAATGTGAGTATGGCAGTTGGGCAGCAGCAAGGTGGTGGCGCAATGCGTTGCTACAACTGTCGGCAATTTGGGCACGTTATGAAGGAATGCAGTCAGCCAAAGAGACCGGATGGGGCATGTTTTAACTGTTGGAGTACCAGCCACCTATATTCGCAGTGCCCGAAACGAAAGATGGCCACTAGGGTAGCTGCAGTTCAAGATGAGGAGCGACCAGGAGAAAAAAACAACGACGATTTAGCGGCTGTCCAGTTAATCACTTTATGACTTCCGTTTGGTGAACAAAGAGGCGTCAGTATTTTTAGTCTATTTGATACAGGTAGCCCTGTAAGTTTTATTCATAAGTCTTTGATACCGAAGTCGGCTATAGTTGAAGCCTATAATGAAGTTAGGAATACTATGGACTAGGAGGACAACCAATTCCCATATGGGGAAAATTTAAGTGCCATATTGAATTTTGCACAAAGAAATATATCGTTTTATTAAACATCGTAGATGATAACATGCTGCCTTTGCCGGTATTGTTGGGACGCGATGCCCTTAAAGTTATTGAAGTAAAATTAGTTCATAAGAAAAATATCAATGCGAAGCAACACACACCATTAAGTTCGTTAAAGCAAAAAGCTATTAGTTTAACCTGCGCGTCTTTATTCACCGAAAGTAAAAATAATATTAACTTAAGACTATATGATAAGTTAGATGGTAATCAATCAGAAAGAAGCGAGCTAATCAAACGTTCTAATCCATTTAAAAATCAGACACAAGAAAACTCAAGGAATGACAAAATGGTCATCGAGAATATGAATCAAGGCGACGAATTCAGTAACTTTTGTGCGTCGGTAGAGATTGATGAAGAGGAACATATTAACGTAGGTTTCGAATTTGGACCCACTCTTGCAGAAAAGTGTAGGGAAGTTATTAAGACATACTATTTACACAAAGAATTTGACTTTAAAGCACCACCAAAGTATCAGATGCAGATTCGTGTAACAGAAACAACACCATTTCATTGTACTCCGCGTCGTTTATCCTACCATGAGAGAGAGAAAGTAGCTGAAATAGTAGATGATCTGTTAGAAAAGAAAGTAATCAGTCATAGTGAGTCTCCTTATGCTTCCCCGTTGGTCTTAGTAAAAAAAAAATCAGGAGAACTTCGAATGTGTGTCGATTACCGTGGTCTGAACAAACGAATTGTTAAAGATAATTTCCCATTGCCCCTTATTGAGGACTGTCTTGAGTTTTTAGAAAACAAGTGCTGTTTTTCCATTATAGATTTGAAAAGTGGGTATCATCAAATAGGCGTAGAAGAAAAATCAGTTCCGTATACATCGTTTGTGACACCGCAAGGACAGTAGAGTACTTGAGAATGCCCTTTGGGTTAAAAAATGGATCCGCTATTTTTCAAAGATTTATTTCGGAGCTCTTGAGAGACTTTATTAGGAACAAAAGCATTGTAGTGTACATGGTTATACATGGTCGTACATGATATATTAGTAGCGACTAAAACAGTTGAAGAACACATGGATATATTAAAAAGACTATGCATTCGGTTTAGCGAGCAAAATTTAGAGATAAATCTAAAAAAGTGTAGGTTTGTCAATCGAAACATCGATTTCCTGGGGTATAAAGTTAATCAAAACGGAATAGTTCCTAGTGATTCCCATATTGAGGCCTTGAAAAAATACCCAGTCCCTCAAAATGTAAAAGCACTGCACTCATGCTTGGGATTCTTTTCGTATTTTCGACGTTTCATGTTGTCATTTGCGACGACAGCTAAGCCCTTGGTGCAGTTGTTAAAAGAAGGTGGTCCGTTTCCCATGAATAGAGAACAGGTGAAGACGTTTGAAACTCTTAAGAATGCGTTGGCAAATCCTCCGGTATTAGCCATTTTTAGCCCAAATAGAGAAACGGAATTACATACAGACGCAAGTTCATACGGTTATGGCGCAATACTGATGCAAAGACAAGAAGATGGGAAGATGCACCCTGTGTCCTATTATTCCGGCAAAACAACAGAAAGAGAATCACGTTATCATAGTTTCGAACTAGAGACATTGGCTATAATTTATGCATTGAGGCGTTTTAGAGCATATTTGGAGCATAGGACCTTCAAAATAATCACGGATTGTAATTCGTTAGTACAGACGTTAACCAGAAAGTCAATTAGTCCTAAGATAGCACGGTGGTCCCTAGAGTTAGAGAACTATGATTACTCCATTATGCACAGACCTGGGGCCAGTATGGCGCACGTTGATGCGCTGAGCAGACAAGATCAAGTGACGAATATGTTAGAGGATGGTTATAGAGTCAAATACGGTTTAGAAAAGTCTAATTTAGAAAAAGATAAGAGGAGAAAGCAGTATACAAGGAATAGTGTAAGTAGAGACAACCCTGGTAGTGAGCATAGAGGTACCGTAGAGAACCCTGTGATTAAGTGTAGAGAATTAAATATCAGTAGAGAGCGTAGTAGTACCGTACAGAACCCTGCGATTGAGTGTGGAGAATCAAGTGCAGTAGGAAGTAGATTGGGAAATAGGTGGAAGTCTGATGATAGAGAGAACCTTGGTAGTGATTGTAGAGATAACATAGAGAATAGTGAATATAGGGAAGAGGATGGATCGAAGATTGAAATTAGAGATTTGAGCCAATGTAGAGGAAGCGTTAAC
The DNA here is from genome assembly GCF_003369915.1 of Drosophila miranda. NCBI lineage: Eukaryota > Metazoa > Arthropoda > Insecta > Diptera > Drosophilidae > Drosophila > Drosophila miranda. Next base: position 22,818,403 of record NW_022881614.1, read on the forward strand.
GATGTGGTGGGGGGAGTAAAGTACATTAGTAGTAGGAATTCAGATAAAGAGAAAAAATGTGTTGAGGATACAGTAGAGAGGGACAAGTTAGAGTTTCAGGAGGAAAGATTACTAAAATCATTGATAGTTGGGGTAGTAGGTTCAACGCCAGAAGAAGTTGATTTGATATTGCAAACAGAACAGATGCGAGACAAGGAAGTAGTTAGGATTCGAAAAATGCTAGAGGATGGAATTGAAGTAGATTTTGAAATGATAGATGGTATTGTTTACAAGATGAGTTGTGAAAACAAACTATGTTTCTATGTACCAATGTGTATGGAAGAGCAGTTGATAAGGCGGTCACACGAAAAACTAGGACATCTGGCCGCAGAGAAGTGCGTGAGTGACCTTTTGAGGACCTACTGGTTTCCGTCAATGAGAAGTAAAGTGGCAAGGTTCATCAGAAACTGTCTACCGTGTATACTACACTCGATGCCTAAAACAATCCATAACAGAACGCTCCATAGCTAAGGTAGCTACAGGTGCACCGCAGGCGAATGGCCAAGTGGAGCGGGTGAATCGTGTTCTTACTCCTATGTTAGGAAAACTGTCAGAGCCTCTTGAGCAAGCCGATTGGTATAGGTTGATGAGCAAGGTAGAGCAGGCCATTAATAACTCCGTTAACAGCAGTACGAAAAAGACACCTAGCACATTGTTATTTGGAATACCCCAGAAAGGACCCGTTGTAGATGAATTAACCGAATACCTAGAGGAGAAGTTAGCGTCAGAACTTAGAGAGTTGGAAACTATAAGAGAAATAGCAACTGAGAACATACGGTTGTCGCAGAAAAGAAATGAGAAGTGTATGCCCATAAACATAGAGCCCCATTAAAGTATGAACCTGGTGACTATGTAGCAGTCCGGCATGTGGACACAACACCGGGGATCAATAAGAAGTTCGCACCAAAGTATCGAGGACCGTACAGGATCAATAGAGTATTGGATAATGATCGTTATGAGGTTGTCGACATTGAGGACTGTCAGTTGACGCAAATGCCATTCCGAAGTATACTAGAACCAGCAAGGCTTAAACCCTGGGTAGAGTGTAAGGATAAAACCATGGTCTCATGTTGTTAATCGATGAAATAGTATGTTAAGTAAGACAATACCGAATAAGAAATGTTTAACCAACTGTATGCCGTAGTGTGTAGATCGTGGGCGATCTGTAGTCAGGTTGCCCGAATGTAAGATATGAATATTAGTTTATAAGATTTGAATATTAGTTTAAGATTAACTCATCGATAGTATTATAAGAAATACCAATGTACTCGATATATCGATACTTGTCGAGGACAAGTATCGATATGCCAACACACATTCATTCGAATACGACGATCAAGAAAGAAGAACATATAATAAAACCGTGCTATTAAAAGTTTACATATCAGGTGTGGGGTTCGCACCAAAAAAAAAAAAAAAAAAAAAAAAAAAAAAAACTCTGCGATGAACTATGCAGACATAAGAGCGAAAACCAAAAGTGAACTTAGCGACATATTGCGTAGGCAAAACGTATATTTTGATCAAGATGCCAACATACACCAATTACGTACAGCAGTGAAAAAAATCATGGAAGACACGCATGAGCTAGGAAATACGGCGCCAGGCGCAGACGAGACTATGCAGGCAGACATTTTTGCAGTCCCGGTTCAGCGCGAGATAGATAGAGACAACCGTAGTGCACAACACTCAGTAAAAGCGGCGCCAGAAGAATATGGTGAAAATGTGCAGAAGGCTCGAGAAGCATTCATGCCGCGACAAGACAACGCTTGTTCGAAATTGACCATGCGATCAGATGAATACGAAGAAGAATCGCGCCGTTTGCAGCAGTTGGAACAATTGTACGTTTCTCGCAAGCGCTTAGCTGATCTCAAATTAAGCATATTGAAAACGGAGAAAGAGGCTATGGAGTTGGAAACGCCGAGAGATTGCATCGACTTGACACACATTGAGGCGTTGATGCGTCCATTTTCTGGAGATGACGACCAGGCTGTAACCAGTTGGATAAGTAACTTTGAGGACATTATGAATTTCCATGGTGTATCCGAGTCAAAATGCTGGATATTAGCGAAGCGGCTGCTAGGCGGATCGGCGAAGGCGTACATCGACCATGTGGCGCCTTTGACTTGGCAATTGATGCGAGCAGAATTGCTCAACGTCTTTGAGCAGAAAGTGACAGCGTGGGACATTGGAAAGCGACTGGAGGCACGGAAAATTGCAAATAATGAAAGCGCATTGCAATATTTCGTCGCAATGTGCAGCATAGCGTCGCAAGCAGACATGGCCACGAGCGATGTGGTCAAATTCATCGTAGAGGGACTGCAGGACAAGAGGGGCATGGCAGCATCCATGCTATATTGCAGCACACTCAACGAGTTCCGTGACAAGATGGTCACCTATGATAAGGTCAGAAGAGCTCCTGGCGTCGTAGCAATTCGTAGCGAAGGTATGACAAAGGAAAAACTAAATGTGAGTATGGCAGTTGGGCAGCAGCAAGGTGGTGGCGCAATGCGTTGCTACAACTGTCGGCAATTTGGGCACGTTATGAAGGAATGCAGTCAGCCAAAGAGACCGGATGGGGCATGTTTTAACTGTTGGAGTACCAGCCACCTATATTCGCAGTGCCCGAAACGAAAGATGGCCACTAGGGTAGCTGCAGTTCAAGATGAGGAGCGACCAGGAGAAAAAAACAACGACGATTTAGCGGCTGTCCAGTTAATCACTTTATGACTTCCGTTTGGTGAACAAAGAGGCGTCAGTATTTTTAGTCTATTTGATACAGGTAGCCCTGTAAGTTTTATTCATAAGTCTTTGATACCGAAGTCGGCTATAGTTGAAGCCTATAATGAAGTTAGGAATACTATGGACTAGGAGGACAACCAATTCCCATATGGGGAAAATTTAAGTGCCATATTGAATTTTGCACAAAGCAATATATCGTTTTATTAAACATCGTAGATGATAACATGCTGCCTTTGCCGGTATTGTTGGGACGCGATGCCCTTAAAGTTATTGAAGTAAAATTAGTTCATAAGAAAAATATCAATGCGAAGCAACACACACCATTAAGTTCGTTAAAGCAAAAAGCTATTAGTTTAACCTGCGCGTCTTTATTCACCGAAAGTAAAAATAATATTAACTTAAGACTATATGATAAGTTAGATGGTAATCAATCAGAAAGAAGCGAGCTAATCAAACGTTCTAATCCATTTAAAAATCAGACACAAGAAAACTCAAGGAATGACAAAATGGTCATCGAGAATATGAATCAAGGCGACGAATTCAGTAACTTTTGTGCGTCGGTAGAGATTGATGAAGAGGAACATATTAACGTAGGTTTCGAATTTGGACCCACTCTTGCAGAAAAGTGTAGGGAAGTTATTAAGACATACTATTTACACAAAGAATTTGACTTTAAAGCACCACCAAAGTATCAGATGCAGATTCGTGTAACAGAAACAACGCCATTTCATTGTACTCCGCGTCGTTTATCCTACCATGAGAGAGAGAAAGTAGCTGAAATAGTAGATGATCTGTTAGAAAAGAAAGTAATCCGTCATAGTGAGTCTCCTTATGCTTCCCCGTTGGTCCTAGTAAAAAAAAAATCAGGAGAACTTCGAATGTGTGTCGATTACCGTGGTCTGAACAAACGAATTGTTAAAGATAATTTCCCATTGCCCCTTATTGAGGACTGTCTTGAGTTTTTAGAAAACAAGTGCTGTTTTTCCATTATAGATTTGAAAAGTGGGTATCATCAAATAGGCGTAGAAGAAAAATCAGTTCCGTATACATCGTTTGTGACACCGCAAGGACAGTATGAGTACTTGAGAATGCCCTTTGGGTTAAAAAATGGATCCGCTATTTTTCAAAGATTTATTTCGGAGCTCTTGAGAGACTTTATTAGGAACAAAAGCATTGTAGTGTACATGGATGATATATTAGTAGCGACTAAAACAGTTGAAGAACACATGGATATATTAAAAAGACTATGCATTCGGTTTAGCGAGCAAAATTTAGAGATAAATTTAAAAAAGTGTAGGTTTGTCAATCGAAACCTCGATTTCCTGTGGTATAAAATTAATCAAAACGGAATAGTTCCTAGTGATTCCCATATTGAGGCCTTGAAAAAATACCCAGTCCCTCAAAATGTAAAAGCACTGCACTCATGCTTGGGATTCTTTTCGTATTTTCGACGTTTCATGTTGTCATTTGCGACGACAGCTAAGCCCTTGGTGCAGTTGTTAAAGGAAGGTGGTCCGTTTCCCATGAATAGAGAACAGGTGAAGACGTTTGAAACTCTTAAGAATGCGTTGGCAAATCCTCCGGTATTAGCCATTTTTAGCCCAAATAGAGAAACGGAATTACATACAGACGCAAGTTCATACGGTTATGGCGCAATACTGATGCAAAGACAAGAAGATGGGAAGATGCACCCTGTGTCCTATTATTCCGGCAAAACAACAGAAAGAGAATCACGTTATCATAGTTTCGAACTAGAGACATTGGCTATAATTTATGCATTGAGGCGTTTTAGAGCATATTTGGAGCATAGGTCCTTCAAAATAATCACGGATTGTAATTCGTTAGTACAGACGTTAACCAGAAAGTCAATTAGTCCTAAGATAGCACGGTGGTCCCTAGAGTTAGAGAACTATGATTACTCCATTATGCACAGACCTGGGGCCAGTATGGCGCACGTTGATGCGCTGAGCAGACAAGATCAAGTGACGAATATGTTAGAGGATGGTTATAGAGTCAAATACGGTTTAGAAAAGTCTAATTTAGAAAAAGATGAGAGTAGAAAGCAGTATACAAGGAATAGTGTAAGTAGAGACAACCCTGGTAGTGAGCATAGAGGTACCGTAGAGAACCCTGTGATTAAGTGTAGAGAATTAAATATCAGTAGAGAGCGTAGTAGTACCGTACAGAACCCTGCGATTGAGTGTGGAGAATCAAGTGCAGTAGGAAGTAGATTGGGAAATAGGTGGAAGTCTGATGATAGAGAGAACCTTGGTAGTGATTGTAGAGATAACATAGAGAATAGTGAATATAGGGAAGAGGATGGATCGAAGATTGAAATTAGAGATTTGAGCCAATGTAGAGGAAGCGTTAACGATGTGGTGGGGGGAGTAAAGTACATTAGTAGTAGGAATTCAGATAAAGAGAAAAAATGTGTTGAGGATACAGTAGAGAGGGACAAGTTAGAGTTTCAGGAGGAAAGATTACTAAAATCATTGATAGTTGGGGTAGTAGGTGCAACGCCAGAAGATGTTGATTTGATATTGCAAACAGAACAGATGCGAGACAAGGAAGTAGTTAGGATTCGAAAAATGCTAGAGGATGGAATTGACGTAGATTTTGAAATGATAGATGGTATTGTTTACAAGAGGAGTTGTGAAAACAAACTATGTTTCTATGTACCAATGTGTATGGAAGAGCAGTTGATAAGGCGGTCACACGAAAAACTAGGACATCTGGCCGCAGAGAAGTGCGTGAGTGACCTTTTGAGGACCTACTGGTTTCCGTCAATGAGAAGTAAAGTGGCAAGGTTCATCAGAAACTGTCTACCGTGTATACTACACTCGATGCCTAAAACAATCCATAACAGAACGCTCCATAGTATCCCAAAGTCGTGTGTTCCTTTTCATACCCTACATGTTGATCATTTGGGTCCGTTGCCGAGTATTAGATCTAAGCGAAAACACCTCCTTGTGGTAATAGATGCATTCACTAAGTTTGTCAAATTGTTCCCGGTTAATAGTACCAGCACGCGGGAAGCGAAGGATGCCTTAAGTAAATATTTTGATTTCTATAGTCGCCAGATCGTGGGACCTGTTTCACCTCGTTAGAGTTCTCTAGTTTTCTGCAGGAGAGAGGGATAGAGCACATTAAGGTAGCTACAGGTGCACCGCAGGCGAATGGCCAAGTGGAGCGGGTGAATCGTGTTCTTACTCCTATGTTAGGAAAACTGTCAGAGCCTCTTGAGCAAGCCGATTGGTATAGGTTGATGAGCAAGGTAGAGCAGGCCATTAATAACTCCGTTAACAGCAGTACGAAAAAGACACCTAGCACATTGTTATTTGGAATACCCCAGAAAGGACCCGTTGTAGATGAATTAACCGAATACCTAGAGGAGAAGTTAGCGTCAGAACTTAGAGAGTTGGAAACTATAAGAGAAATAGCAACTGAGAACATACGGTTGTCGCAGAAAAGAAATGAGAAGTGTATGCCCATAAACATAGAGCCCCATTAAAGTATGAACCTGGTGACTATGTAGCAGTCCGGCATGTGGACACAACACCGGGGATCAATAAGAAGTTCGCACCAAAGTATCGAGGACCGTACAGGATCAATAGAGTATTGGATAATGATCGTTATGAGGTTGTCGACATTGAGGACTGTCAGTTGACGCAAATGCCATTCCGAAGTATACTAGAACCAGCAAGGCTTAAACCCTGGGTAGAGTGTAAGGATAAAACCATGGTCTCATGTTGTTAATCGATGAAATAGTATGTTAAGTAAGACAATACCGAATAAGAAATGTTTAACCAACTGTATGCCGTAGTGTGTAGATCGTGGGCGATCTGTAGTCAGGTTGCCCGAATGTAAGATATGAATATTAGTTTATAAGATTTGAATATTAGTTTAAGATTTACTCATCGATAGTATTATAAGAAATACCAATGTACTCGATATATCGATACTTGTCCTCGACAAGTATCGATATGCCAACACACATTCATTCGAATACGACGATCAAGAAAGAAGAACATATAATAAAACCGTGCTATTAAAAGTTTACACTATCATATACATATAGTGACATATCCATAATTCCCCACATCCCATACACATTATGTTTATGTACAATTCATCCACCCCATCCACACAAGTAACAGGACCCCACTCAAGAATCAATAACTGTTTCTTCCCATACTCCGAGCTAGGGCCCCCCATAATATATACAATGGACCACATTGTTTCATCAACATTAGAATCACGCCACTCTCGAGAAATCGATTCTTTAGAATCACGCCAATCATGAGGACCAAACAAAGCTAGACATAAAACCAAGGAGTATCACATTCCTAGCTCCGTCATGTAATGCAACACCGATCGCCAGCAGTGGATGCCTTTCATCAAAGCCGACGCATCCCCAAATATCGATCCAGGCACGTACGCCACCGACACGAAGATGCAGCCGAGGAAAGCAACGCCCGAAGCCAGAGTCGGGAGTTCCAAGAGAAGGGCTCATGGAAACTAGCCAGCAGCAGAGAGATCAGTTCCGTTTGAGACAAGCAGACGTAAAGTTAAGTCGGGGAATTCAACCAATCTTGTGACATAAAGAAATTAAGTACTAAAAATAAAATCTTTTTTAAAAACTAAATTTCGAGTTGCGGATATTTAACTGGCGCAGTCGGTAGGATTTCGTTTAAAATTAACTCCTATATTTCGGTAATGGTCAGCTTGTGTAATTTCTAATTACTGTGATCACGTAATCCCGGAATCGTTAATAAAATTGTGAAATCCGCCAAAGAACCTATGTGTTACGAGCACATACGATTTGCAAAACTTAAATTAAGTGAACTGAAGTAAGCGGAGATAGTGATCCACCAAGAACAGTGAAACACTAAATACAAAATCAAAAAACTTACAAGTGAACCAAAATAAAGTTAAAAACTACTGAAAACAAAACAAAACCCAATCAACACCAACAACATGGCGTTACCACCACTATCATTGAGCGAAATCCACTTGAACCAGGCACTGCTGTCGGTCAGACAAATACCTGCCTATGACGATTCATCTGGACAGCTAAGCTCATTTATCAAACGAATCGAATATGTATGCGGATTATATCCAACTGAAGATCTTCGCCAACAAAGGATCCTATTTGGAGCGACCGAGATCCAACTGTCAGGAGAGGCACAACGCATATCGCAAATGATACAACCCAACACGTGGCTCGAACTGAAGACGGCGCTGATCAACGAGTTCAAAAATCACACACCATATGAAGAACTCTTACGAGTTCACCACCAGATTCAACGGCAGTCTTCGTAAGTTTATAGAAGAATTAGAGATAAAAGCATTATTAATAAACAATAAGCTAAGCTTAGAAAACATACCAGAAAATAATGTCATTTATAAAAACGCTTTGAACAACACAATTAAAGATGTCATTACTCGAAAACTTCCTGACAGAATGTTCATGACCTTAGCAAGAAAAGATATTACCACATTGTCTAATCTTAAGAAGGCAGCACAAGAAGAAGGATTGTACGAAGCTAGTACAACAGATTCAGGTACAAATAAAGATCAATCGAAATCGTCTCAATCAAATCGAAAGAATGTTGGAAACTATTATCCAAATTATAATACTACTAACTATCACAATCAAACTCAGAGTTCATCTGGAACAGGTCAGACTAATCGAACAAATCAAAATCAAAATTCCCAAAATCCTGGATTATACAATGAGTTCAAAATTTCCTTGAATCAAGGTAGGGCTCAGAATCCATTCAATCAGCAAATATCTCAAAACCAAGCTAGTGGGAGTGGACCCAACCAACCTACTAAAAGAGGGAGGGAGAGCCAGAGTGGCCAAACGAAGATGGACGTAAATTTTCATCAAGCCGCCTCGGAAGAAACCGAGGAGGACCCTATATAAACATTACCATTAATAAAAGAATATTAAGGTGTATCGCTGACTCGGGATCATCGATCAACATCATGAAAGAAAATTATACAGATTCCGAGATAAAAGACGATAACCTTACGGTCCATACCATCAATGGACCTGTCCGTTTAACTAAGAGTATAATGAGGAATGCGAACAAAACATGTCCGTCCGAACAAAAGTTCTACATACATAACTTTTCCGAAAATTATGATATTTTATTAGGAAGAGAATACTTGATGGCAAGTAAAGCCGTCATCGATTACAGAAATGACACTGTAACACTAGGAGCTAGGTCGTACCCAATCATTCAGAGTGGAGAAGCTATTGAAGCCGGCAAGACCGCACAGAAGTGCACTGATCCCTCTACAAAAGAAGAGAAGATCGCACCTAAGTGCCTTGACCCATCTCCAGAGGGAGATCAATACTTCGCTTCCGCTCTAGACAGTGAATTAAGGGAATGTAATCAATTAAGATTGGAACACTTAAACGACGAAGAGAGGGAAGAGTTAAAAAAGGTCTTATATGAGTTTAAGGATGTGCAGTACAGAGAAGGTGACAATTTGACTTTCACAAGTACAATCAAGCACGAGATCAAAACTCAGCATGAAGACCCGGTCTACAGACGACAATACAAATATGCCCAGATACATGATCAGGAGGTAAACCAGCAAATCAAAGATATGATCAGGCAGGGAATAATTCGAAAGTCGAATTCTCCTTACTGCTCGCCCATATCTATGATTCCGAAGAAGATAGATGCTTCAGGAAAGCAAAAATATCGAATGGTAGTAGACTATAGAAGTCTAAATGAAATAACAGTTAAGGACAAATTCCCATTTCCACGAATGGATGAAATCCTAGACAAACTAGGTAAATGTCAGTATTTTACGACAATCGATTTAGCAAAAGGTTTCCATCAAATACCCATGGAACCTAGCTCAATCCCCAAAACTGCGTTCTCCACTAAGCATGGACATTACGAGTTCACTCGTATGCCCTTTGGGCTAACCACTGCCCCAGCTACCTTCCAAAGATGTATGAACAATCTGCTAGAAGAGTTAATCTTCAAAAATTGCTTTGTATACTTAGATGACATCATTATATTTTCCACTTCATTGGAAGAACACTTCTTGTCACTAAGGAGAGTATTTGGAAAGTTGAGAGACGCCAACTTGAAGCTACAAATGGATAAATGTGAATTCATGAAAAAGGAAACTGAATTCCTAGGTCATGTAGTCACTACTGAAGGAATAGTACAAAATCCAGGCAAAATCTCTGCCATTGTCAAATTTCCAATACCAGAAACGACTAAACAAATAAAGTCATTCTTAGGTCTGTGCGGGTTCTACAGGAAATTCATTCCTAATTTTGCAAACATAGCAAAACCCAAGACACTCAAACTAAAGAAAGGAGCTGTCATAGACCCCAAGGAAAAAAAGTACGTCGAGGCATTTGACAAACTAAAAGTACTCACCACCTCAGACCCTATCCTTGCGTTCCCAGACTTTGACAAAATGTTCACGGTAACAACCGACGCTAGTAACATAGCATTGGGAGCGGTTTTGTCACAAGAACACAAACCGATCTGCTACGCTAGCAGAACCCTAAATGAACATGAAATAAACTATTCAGCCATCGAAAAGGAATTATTAGCGATCGTATGGGCAACCAAGTATTTCCGTTCATACCTGTTCGGTAGAACATTCGAGATACAAAGCGATCATAAACCCTTGATTTGGTTGAACAACCTCAAGGAGCCAAATATGAAATTACAAAGGTGGAAAATAAAACTGAATGATTTTAAAATGAAATATCTACCAGGCAATGAAAATCATGTAGCTGATGCCTTATCAAGGGTAAAGATTAATGAAAATCTCCTTGGAGAAGCTTCCAATAGCGTTGGTGCAACTGTACATAGCGCACAGGAAGACAATCTAAATCACATTGCTGTCACGGAAAGACCAATTAACTATTACAATCGGCAAATTGAGCTAATAAAAGGCAATAAAGATAAGATAGAAACAATTCGTTATTTTCACAAGCTAATCATCAAGATCACGTATAAGGAAATGACTAACACCTTAGCGAAGGATATAATAAAGGAATATCTATGCACCAAAAAGAGCGCATTATATTTCCATAACGAAATAGATTTTCCTCCATTCCAAAAAGCCTATTTAGAAATCATTAATTCTAACTGGACGGTTTTCTAAGGGTTTAACTACAAAGAGAGTGAGAGCGCTCTAACTGCGATTGCCCACTCGGAGAACGGCGTCGTTTCATGCTAGGGCGGCGTAACCTCGTTTCCGATCACCATGAAGAGTCTTTCGTTTGCGTTTCGACGAAATCACAACGACAATTAGCAGTTGCAGCCGGCCGCGCCTAAACCCGTATTACCTATTACATTGTACTCTATACGCGATTAAGATTAAAGTTTAAGTTGATTGAAGTCCAAATGAATAAATCTCGAATTGTCTATATCGTGTACATTATTAAACGCAAAGATTCCCCAGAGCACTCCACGACGCGGACACCTGTGCAGCCTGTCAATCAAAGGCACCCGAAGAAGTCAGTTGGCAACGTAACATACAAGGGCAACAGTTTCCACGCCAAGACTGCGGTTGCCGAACACACTCGCTGCCCTCACTGTAGCGCCAGTCACAATCTTCGGCATTGCCCGGACCTTTTGTCCAAGGACTGCTTTGCAAGGAAAGCCATCGTCGATCATGCAAAGGCATGCCTCAACTGTCTGAGCCGTTCCCATGCACTTCCAAAATGTACCAGTAAAAGGAACTGCACGCAGTGTGGTCAAAGACACCATACACTGCTGCACTTCCCAACTCCTGCTCAGGTGGCAACACAGCCTCACGCAGCCTCCCATAGCGCTCGTTTCGGTAACTCCTGGCAGTATACAACGAGCGACTCATCTGGCAGGGCTACACCTACGCAACTCTACGCTAGGACCCCACTTCCTACTCAGAGCACTGCACAGCCTCTCCCGGTTGTTCCCAACACTAGTTCCGGTGGTCATTCACAGTCTGCAGCGACCGACTCGTCTGTGAGAACACACTCTGCGCAACAAGTCTCCGCAACGGCAACGCATCACGGACCCAGCACTGTCCTTCTGGCCACTGCCCTGGTCACAATCCACAACCCCCACACTGGCCAATCAGCTGTGGTACGTGCGTTAGTGGATTCAGGCTCGGAAGGAACCCTCATTACAGAGCACACAGTGCAGGCTCTCAACCTCAAGCGGCATCCAATTTCGGCAGAAATCGCTGGAGTTGGGACCACCTCCAAGAACAGGTGTACCTACACTACAGAATTGTCATTAAGTTCTTGTACTTCGCAGTTTTGTACTACCATTGATACTGCGTTTATACTTAAAACGCTTACATCGCAATTACCTTCAAAATCCATCAAATTGCAGCAATTTCCTCATTTGAACGGAATAGAACTTGCCGATCCCAGGTTCTACAAATCACAACGGATTGATCTTCTGCTGGGAGCGGACGTAATCCCACAGATCCTGCTTTCAGATATCCGCAGAGGAATGGAGAACCAACCAATTGCACAGCACACCCAGCTGGGCTGGATAGTCTTTGGTCGAGCCACTTCCACACGCTCACACGCTGTCACCATTAGATGTCACCACAACAGGCTAGAGAATCTCGTCCAGAAATTCTTCGAAATGGAGCATCTCGGTTCTGCAAAACAGCTCACACCAGAAGAGCGATGGTGCGAGGAGCATTTTAAACGAACTCACATCCGTCAACGAAACGGCAAGTATTTGGTACGGTTACCACTTAAGCGTTTGTTTGACCCTTCGCAGGTGCTAGGCAAATCATGTCAAATCGCGATTAATCGATTCCAAATGCTTCAACGAAGATTCCAAAGGCAGCCGGAGCTGCAAGCCAAATATTCGGAAGTCATGAAGGAGTACTTTCAACTAGGCCAGGTGACCAAAGTAACAACCAAGGAGCAGCAGCATTGCATCATTAGCAAGGAGAATAGAATCGAGTCCACATGTTGCACTTTGCCTCATCACGCAGTATTCAAAGAGTAAAAGTGTCACTACTAAGGTTAGAGTAGTATATGACGCCTCCTGTAAAACGTCAAACGGAAAATCGCTCAATGACGTCCTATGCACCGGACCAGCGCTCCAAAACGATCTAGCCGGAGTGGTCCTTAATTGGCGTTTCCATCGTTTTGTTTTTGCTGCCGACATTTAGAAGATGTATAGATGCATTGACATGAATGCAGAGGATTCGCAATATCAACGCATCTTTTGGCATGACGAACACAACCAAGTAGCTGAGTATTATCTCAACACAGTTACGTTTGGAACCGCTTCAGCTCCTTACACAGCCATTCGCGTCATACATCAACTGGCGCAGGATGAACGAGACCGATACCCACTCGCGGAAAGGGTCCTTCGACACGAAATATACGTGGACGACGTACAAAGCGGAGCTTCCACTCGCGAAGGAGCATTAGAAATTCAAAATCAATTGATCGGAGCCTTACGATCAGCAGGAATGGAGCTTCGAAAGTGGTCTGCGAATGACGCTTCTCTGCTACAAGACATACCTCCAAACCATTTATCTCATAAGACATTATTAGAGTTTGAGTACCAAGATCCCGTTAAAACCTTAGGCCTCTATTGGCATCCACATCAAGACTATTTTGGGTTCAAGATAAATTTTGAAATCAGTCACGCACATACTAAACGTTCTTTACTTTCCACAGTCGCCCGACTGTACGACCCATTAGGTTTCATCACGCCCTGTGTCATGACCGCGAAGGCGATACTCAAGGACTCATGGATGGCCCGCATCAAACGCAACGATGGCAGCCTAGCACAACTGGACTGGGATGAACCGCTGCCAACCGAACTGCTTGATAGATGGCAGGGATTCATACAGAACTTGCCATATGTCGAGCAAATTCAAGTACCACGATGGCTGCGCTTCAACATCCACGAGCTTGCGTCATTACAGCTACATGTTTTCTGCGATGGATCATCACTGGCGTATGCAGCATGTGCATATATTCGTGCAGAGCTACCAAACGGAATGATTCAAACTCATTTGCTAGCTGCACGCAGTCGAGTCACACCCACGAAACCGATCACAATTCCACGAGTCGAACTTTCGGGTGCGCTGCTGGCAGTTAAACTGGCAAAATGGATCCGGGACCAACTTCGCACTGCAGGACCACCTATGGCAACCTTCTATTGGTCAGATGCTACTATCGTTTTGTTTTGGATAAATGGAGATCCCCACCGATGGCAAACCTTTGTGTCAAATCGCGTTGGACAGATTTTGGAGCATAGTACATCAACTCAGTGGAGACATGTACCTACTGCGGTAAACCCAGCGGACTGCGCAACTCGTGGCTTAAAACCACAAGAGTTAGCAGTACATCCATTATGGTGGTCTGGACCATCATGGCTACAGCAGCCGGAAAGCCAATGGCCGGCAAACGGAGTTCCCAGTCAGGACATCGACAGGACTATAATCGAGGAGAAACCATCAGTTTTGTTCCAAAATGCTGTGCAAGTCTCGGAGCCTCCAGAAGCCTTCATCCAAAACTCGTCCTCATACGACAGGTTAATATCAGTATCATGGCATATGTTCTACGGTTTATACATAACATTCAAGCCAAAGGGGACAAACTGTCTGGACCACTGAGTGTGCAGGAGCTCGACAACGCTTTAATTCATCTCGTTTGCAGCATTCAACAGGAGGTCTACGCGACAGAGATATTGAGGTTGAAGGGAAACAAGGCACTATCGGGCACACACAAGCTGTGTCAATTATCCCCATTTCTAGATGACCAACAAATTCTACGAGTCAGAGGTCGACTGCGAAATGCAATGCACCTTCCGATAAGCCAGCGACAACCAATGATCATTCCCAATCATCATCATTTTACCGATCTCGTCGTGCGTAATGCCCACCGTCTCGCACTCCACGGCGACACCGAATTAACGCTGGCCACTATTCGACACAAATTCTGGATAGTCAACGGAAAACAAACTGTCAAACGCATTCTTCGACAATGCGTCCGATGTTTTCGTCACCGACCGAAACCAGCAGCACAATTGATGGCCGATCTTCCCCTACATAGAGTCAATACGCCAACTCGTGCATTCATCGCCACCGGAGTGGACTATACAGGCGCGTTCGAAATTCAAGCATCCAGATTCCGTGGACACACAAACTACAAGGCGTATATCGCAGTTTTCATCTGTTTGGCTACAAAGGCAATTCATCTTGAAGCGGTCACGGGCTTAACCACCGAACACTTTCTCATGGCCCTACAACGTTTCATCGCGCGTCGGGGCTACTGTCAACACATGTATAGCGACTGCGGCACGAACTTCATTGGTGCCGACCGGGCTCTTCAAACCTGGCAAATACATTTGAAACGAGAGCTACCCACAACTGTAATACCTGCTTTAGCGGCCCGAAACGTCCAATGGCATTTTAATCCACCGCATAGTCCTAATTTCGGAGGCCTTTGGGAGGCAAATGTAAAGTCTGTCAAAACACATCTCTATCGAGCCTTTTCAGGATATAAAATGACCTACGAACAACCTACCGTGCTAACACAAATTGAAGCCTGTTTAAATTCCAGGCCATTATGTCCACTAAGCGCGGAGCCGGAGGACCTAGCTGTCCTCACCCCGGCACATTTTCTTATTGGAGATTCATTATTAGCACCGCCGGATGTAACGACAGGGGATGTTCCACTCACAGTCCAATTTCTGGAAGGACAGAAAATGATCCGGCAATTTTGGAAACGTTGGAGTTCGGATTGGCTATCACATCTTCAAGCCCGTCCAAAGTGGCGACATGAAACCGACAATCTACAAGTCAGCGATCTAGTAATTGTCAAGGATGACCGACTGCCACCCAACGAGTGGAAACTGGGAAGGATAATAGAAGTTTACCCTGGAGCTGACAGTTTAGTCAGAGTCGCAACTGTTAAAACAGCATCAGGCGTATACAAACGATCGGTCTCTAAACTATGTCGGCTACCGGTGCCACAGACCTCAGAATAATCCTACCACCGTTGCTAGCTCTATTCGACCATACATGTACCATAACGAACACTTTATTTATTCACAGAGCATTCACATGTGACATCCTTTGGTTTCTAATACTGGTCCCAGTATTGGGGGCGGCATGGACGGTTTTCTAAGGGTTAAACTACAAAGAGAGTGAGAGCGCTCTAACTGCGATTGCCCACTCGGAGAACGGCGTCGTTTCATGCTAGGGCGGCGTAAACTCGTTTCCGATCACCATGAAGAGTCTTTCGTTTGCGTTTCGACGAAATCACAACGACAATTAGCAGTTGCAGCCGGCCGCGCTTAAACCCGTATTACATTGTACTCTATACGCGATTAAGATTAAAGTTTAAGTTGATTGAAGTCCAAATGAATAAATCTCGAATTGTCTATATCGTGTAGTACATTATTAAACGCAAAGATTCCCCAGAGCATTTCTGCTCAACATTGAAATCTCGTATCGAGGATTTCACACCACTAACAATATAACCAAAGCTATTAAATTAAGCACGAAACTCCTAGATATTCAGAATTACGCTGAATTTAAAGAAACCATATTAAAGAATCATAAAGGCTTACTCCATCCAGGGATAGAGAAAATTATCAAAAACTAATCCAAAACATCATAAACGAATGTCCTACTTGTAATATTGCCAAAACAGAGCATAGAAATACGAAGTTGGCATTCGAAACTACACCGGAAATACTGAACATCAGAGAGAAATACGCCATAGATTTCTATATGGTTGGTAACCAACAGTTCCTATCATGTATTGACGTATACTCGAAGTTTGCCACTCTTGTAGAAGTAAAAAGTCGTGACTGGTTAGAAGCAAAAAGAGCCATCATGAAAGTTTTTAACGAGATGGGCAAACCAATTGAAATCAAAGCCGATAAAGATTCAGCTTTTATGTGCACAGCATTGCAAGCATGGCTGAATGCGGAAAACGTCAAAATAGAGATCACTTCCAGCAAAAATGGAATATCTGACGTAGAAAGATTTCATAAAACAGTAAATGAAAAATTAAGAATAATATCTAGCGAGGATAACCCAGAAGATAGATTCACGAAGTTTGAATTAATTCTTTATACTTATAATCATAAAATCAAACATAATACCACAAATAGGACACCAGCTGATATATTCATTTATGCAGGCTCACCTGATTATGACACCCAACTAAATAAAGTGAATAAAATCACTCAATTAAATAAAAACCGCATTGAGTATGAAGTAGATACCCGCTATAAACTATCACCTCTAGTTAAGTCTAAGGTAACAAATCCTTTCAAAAGGACGGGCGAAATTAGACAGGTAGACGAAAAACATTATGAAGAAAAGAATAGGGGTAGGAAAATAACTCATTATAAATCAAAATTCAAGAAAAAGAAGAAATCTAATAGAAGCAAATATAATAATTCCAGAGAAACCGAGGAAGTTAATGGAATCGGCGAACTTCAACACAATTAAAATCCTCATCTTCCTCATAATTACCATCGTAATGGCACAGGGCCAAAACATAGAAATAAATCCTATAAAATCCCAAAACGGATATATGATATTCAAAACTGGATCGATTAACATACCTATCAATTACGAATACCATTATCTAACTGATAATGTAACTAAAACCGAAGAACTATACCAAAATTTATTAATGCAAGCCACTAAATTCCAGGACATAATCCAAATAAAATATCTAGTAGACAAATTGCAAAGAGAAATGAACGGGCTAAAAATAACCAAAAGAAATAAAAGAGGCCTAATCAATATAGTAGGAACAGCCTACAAATATCTCTTTGGAACACTAGATCAGGAAGATAAAGTCGATTTGGAACAAAAAATAGAAAATTTAGCCAGCCATAGCATTCAAATGAATGAACTAAATTTGGTGATAGATGCAGTTAATAGCGGAATAAACGTTATGAACAAACTAAATGAAGAAAAAGACAGGAATCAACAAATAGAAATTTTGATATTCAATCTACAACATGTCACAGAATATATCGAAGATATAGAACTAGGTATGCAACTAACTAGGCTCGGTATATTTAATCCAAAATTATTAAAACAAGACTACCTGGAACAAAAAAATTCTGAGAAAATACTAAATATAAAAACCTCCACATGGCTAAAATCCGATACCAACGAAATTCTAATAATTTCCAACATTCCCAAAGACATTACAAAAGTACCAATCTATAAAATCGTTCCGTATCCAGACGAATTAGATAACATGTTAACAGATATGACATACGACAAGTACTACATAAAAAATGAAGAAGTATTTGTTAAAGAAACTAGATTGAAAACCAATGACAATTGTATAAAAGGAATTTTAATGCAAATTCCCACTAAATGTCCATATTCCAAAACTTTTCAAAACTTTCAAATAAACTTTATTGAACCCAATATACTAATCACATGGAATCTTCCAAAAACAACGCTAAACCAGAATTGTGTAAACCAAGAAATCTTAGCGGAAGGAAATACCATTATAAAAATCTACAACTGTTCAATCCAATTAAATGAATTTACAATATCAAACACAATGTTAGATTTTGCCCAGAATGTTTATGTCAACAACAACATAACTAAAATAAAACCACTGTCGTATGTCCAAACTAATGAAATAATTATGCAATACACCAAATATAGTAACCTATTACAAATAAGTCTACTAATTTCATTTGTCATAATTATATTAGTACTACTAAGTTATGTAGCTGTTAAATTTAAGAAAACTTCTAAAAGAGTCACGGTTAAATGTATTAACCCTATAATAGAAGCAGAAGAGGAACCAACCTCAGCCACCGCACTTGACACCCTGTCACTATACCCGAGGGTAATCGCCTAGGGACAGGCTAATAACAAACGTTGGGGGAGTGACATATCCATAATTCCCCACATCCCATACACATTATGTTTATGTACAATTCATCCACCCCATCCACACAAGTAACAGGACCCCACTCAAGAATCAATAACTGTTTCTTCCCATACTCCAAGCTAGGGCCCCCCATAATATAAACAATGGACCACATTGTTTCATCAACATTAGAATCACGCCACTCTCGAGAAATCGATTCTTTAGAATCACGCCACTCATGAGGACCAATCAAAGCTAGACATAAAACCAAGGAGTATCACATTCCTAGCTCCGTCATGTAATGCAACACCGATCGCCAGCAGTGGATGCCTTTCATCAAAGCCGACGCATCCCCAAATATCGATCCAGGCGCGTACGCCACCGACACGAAGATGCAGCCGAGGAAAGCAACGCCCGAAGCCAGAGTCGGGAGTTCCAAGAGAAGGGCTCATGGAAACTAGCCAGCAGCAGAGAGATCAGTTCCGTTTGAGACAAGCAGACGTAAAGTTAAGTCGGGGAATTCAACCAATCTTGTGACATAAAGAAATTAAGTACTAAAAATAAAATCTTTTTTAAAAACTAAATTTCGAGTTGCGGATATTTAACTATATGTATGTGTGTATATAGCATACTCTATATAGAGGAGTGTGTGTGCGCACTGTATGTATACCAATTTCAATCAGGCAGCATCGTAAACAAAATACAAGCTGAAAACAATCCATTAGCTGCCCCACAATGCTGGCCATTGGAAGTCGGCCGTCGTCGTCGTCATCGCTGGAGTTGTTGCGCCCAGTGCGGCGAATCAAATTAATTAAAGCTCCCCAAAGAGGGGATCCCTGTGGGTTCCTATTGGATGGGGGAGAAAGAACTATGAGAGAAAGAAAGCAAGGAAAAGCTGGAAAGATGAACAAGAACGATACAATTGTCGTTTATTGTTTCTAAAGAAAACCGAATTAAAACGTGAAAGAAGCTCCACAGAAAATGAAGAAATGAAGAAATTCGAATACAGAATACTCTAACTATGGAATTCAAGAGATTATTTGTGAGTACCAAAGAGTACCAATAAACTACCGACTCTGTGGTGGGGTCAAGTACATATTTAGAATAGATATGTGCGTGTACTATATACATTGTCCGTTTCAGGAAGCTTTCAGAGCTTCCCTTCGCCTTCCCCCTCAAAGCCGACTCTGAAAGTCAGTATACCCCTCGTTGAAGCTGGGTAAAAGCTATAAGTCAGTGCCAAAAAGAGCAATTTGTTTGGGTCACCAGAATGAATGCATTTAAGGGCATCTCTGTGACAGAGAGAGGGAGGGTATACCGTATACCGTGTACGTGTGTGCACGTTTATGCGGTCGCTGCATTCTGCGCTGCAGCGCGATGAAAGAATTTCGTTGTAAGAAAGTGCCGCGGCCGCGGACAGAATCAACATCTTTTGTGTCACGTAAACGATCACGAAGAAGAAGACGTCTTGTGCATGTGCCTGTGTGTGTGTTAACCAAGGCTAATTGAACAGGGCAACCTCTGAGTGGAGCTTTTATGGGGAGAGATGTTATTAATTGCCAGGGGAAGCAAGGGAGATGGAGGGAAGAGACTGCTGCCACACCGAGTGGCGGGGGGTCTAAATGTAGGCCTCTGCAATCACATTAATAATATCAACAACAACGATAGAGACTATAGCGAGGCATTTGATGCTCTACAGTATCTGTCTTACATTTTATATATGCAGCTATCCAGAATCATATGAAACTGAAGTTTGGCTCTGATCAAGCATACATCCCAACATCTGGTCAAAGGTATCATACCCTCTGCCAGGGTATCCAGACCACCGCAACGGCCAAAGTCGGTTCTACCGTAGCGTGGGCGATCACCACAGCACCATCCGCAACATCATTATCAGCCCCAGTACCATCATCATCATCGTTAGTCTTTGTATTGTTCTTGTACCTTTATTAGTTTGCTTTTGTGCTGGACTCAATTTTTGAACTGACCCTCAACCCCCACACCCATCCCCGATGCACACCGCAGTCTTTACAGCCAGGCTTCAGTTATCCAGCTCAAGCTCTAGCTGTGTGTGTGTGTGTCTGGCTGCGGCGCCTCTATGTAGATTCTCTTATCTCCGTTGATGCATTCACCAGCAGCAACAGCAGCGGCAGAAGCAGCAGAGAAACTTGTTTTGTATTCTAGTTGTTATGTTATGTTATGTTCTCTCATTTCTCTGTCTCCTATATCCACTCGCCATAATACGACACAACTACAACTACAACGCCTATTTCTGGTCAAACTCCTACTCCTACTCCAGCTCCCTCACCTCTTTGTCACTGTTCTTCCATCTCTTTTTTTGCATTTGGCGCAATGCTAATTCATTTGCATACCAACAAACACAAAACACACAAACACACAACACATAAACACACTAAGCCCCTGGGTCTCATTCTCATTCATGCCGAAGAGCAAGCGTGCGAGAGAAGGAAAAGCAGAGAGGTGTTTAAGAAGACAGAGAGGGAGATGGACAGGGACAGGGAGGTGATGGTTAGGAAGAGTAAGGTGGCAAAAGAGAGGTGGTGATGGATAGAGGAGGGCTGCTACTAGGCTGTGCTTCTGTTGGGAAGGGGGTGGGCTGCGTGCAAGGGGTACACCGACTGATGGCCCTCGGCATGCTTCGTTGCATTTTAAGTTCATCTGCACACACACACACGCGCACACAATAGACAGAGAGCGAGAGAGAGCGAGACAAATATGTATTGGCGGCATATTGCCGCCTGACACTTTTTGCTCCTTCACCTTCCCTTCCCTCCCCTCCCTTCCCCTCCCACTCATTTGATATTCCAGTCGGGTCTTCTCTTCGGGGCGGACTCTTCAATTAAATTTAACTAGAAAGCAGACAAAAACAAATAAGAAACACAGAGAGAACAAATAAATGATATTTTAGCTGCGGCATATGCATAAGTAATTATTATTTTCCATTACTCGTACAACGAGTATGTGTGTAAGTTTTTTTAGCATTCCAATAACTCTTCTCTTGTGCTGGAAGAGTTGGCCATGCCGTTTCCTATCGTTTGCTATCATTTATCGCTGTTCATTCCAATGCATGGAATGCAACTTGTGCAATTATGTTCCCATTTTTGTGTCACACCCCAGCACAGCACACACCGCCCCCGCCCCAACTATCCTTCCAGAAGCGGGCATGTCCAACACATGTTGCGCTGTGGAGAGTAGAGGGCGATAATGAGTTTGCTGAATGATGATTTGAAAGTTATTTGGAGAGGGGTCCCCATCCCCCCGTACTTCGCTCGGTCGATGGAAAGCATCTATAAATAGAATCCAGATGATGCGCTGGGGATGCATGCTCAATGAGGGATTAACAAATTTATGGGAATTCCAGCAGCATAAAAGGGTGCGTGCCGGTGGATCGGGGGTAGAGATTGTGGAAGGAGCGACCCAATTAAATCAAAGAAAAATACTTGTTCTTATGCAAAATATATGCGATATTTGGAGAGTATAGTGGTTTTCATTGTTCTGTGCGATAATTGGGGACTATGCATATTCCAGTTTATATGGAATAAATATTCAATGATAATTTTAGGAATATTATCTTTGGAAATGTATTGTTATGATACCCTCTAATGATTCAACCACCGGGCATATTATGGGAGTATGATTAAATATTCATAATCAATCAGCCATCAATTGTCTGCTCATATTCCATTTTCCAAAGCGAACTTTCCATTTTCATGGAAAATGTCTGGCTGTCGTCTGTCTTTCAGTCTGTCCCGGGGGTCTCTCCAATTACCAAAAAAAGATCATGTGCATCTTGTTCATCGGGCGTTAATTTTCCCTCCAAATACAGGAAAAACAACAAAATAACAACAGCAAAAAAACACTTAACAGTTGTTTATGTTAATTACAGAGAGGGACGAGAAAGCGGGAGAGAGAGTGGCCACCACACACATAAATAATAATGCTCAAGGTACAAATTGTGCTTCAGTTTGGGCTGGGGTTTGGGTCTCGGGTTTGGGGCTCGGTTTTTGGGTCAGCGATCCCAAGTGAACGTTTAATTAGCATAGGCACAGCGCAGTGCAACACAGCACAGCACACCCTCTCCTCTTAAAGCGATAAAATATGTTTAATAAACTCCCATAAATTCCACTTGCAGATGATCATCATTGGACGGCGATGATGATGACGACAACGACGACAACGACGACGACGACGACGACGAAGACGACGACTGCGACTGCTCTGCTAATGAAGATGATGTAAACGAAGCCAAGCAGCACACTCTCCTCTTTCTTTCCACTTTTGTGCACCGAAACGAAAGCGAAATTTGAAAGCAAAAGAACAAACAAATACCACCACTGCCACATAATATTTCTCCGAATTGAAATCGAAACTGCATTCTTTACACACACACATATACATATACACATATCTGGGCAATCGCCAAACGAATCGAAATATGAGATTGTCGCGGTGCTTATCGGTCAGTGGAGACCGCCTGCTACTCCTGCTGGCGGCAACACTAGCCATCGCCCTGGTGCAAGCGGAGCGGGACTTTAACGTAAACGACTCTCAGGTGAGTAATGGGATTATGAAGAGATTAATGAAGGTTAATGAAGAAACATACTCAATCACATAACATCTAAGATTTTAGTTTGATTAAATGCGATTAGATTATCTTTTATAATCTCAAATTCGATTTTGGCGCAAAGAATCCGTTCTAGAACCGATCTATAAACGGTATGGAGCCATACTGTTTCCCCTTTTCGAGTGTGCCTCAAAACAAGAGTGCACTCTTACAAGCGTTCACTGTAGAACGAAGCTCTGTGTCTCTGGCCTGTCCCTTGCCTGCCTAACTTTGATGGATGATGCGTGACGCTTTTCATTTGAATTATGCAGTCGGCGACTCCGATTCGATTAGATTGTCGCCGCCACGATAATGGCTTGAGCACAGTTTGTCATGGTCGTCCTCCCTTTCCGTATTGTAGGTGCCTGTCATTGAGCCAAAGGATGTGCCCGCCTACAAGCAGGATCCCTATGTGACAGAGCTGATGGGATGCCAGAACCAGCAGAACGAGATTGAGCTCTCGCTGCTGTTGAAGAAGCACGACTGGAGCGAGTTGACGGCCACCAAGCGAGCCCATGTTCAGGCGAAGCTGGCCAAGTTCTTTGCCATACCCAAGGTAAGCTGCAGGATGTTCCATACATGTCTCAATATATATTGTTGTATGCCAAACAGGAGTTCATTTCGTTGGACTCGGTGTCGAAGCGGGAGCTCAGGTCCATGCACAAGCTGGCTATGAGGAAGGGCGGCAAGGGGAACAAGAATTTCGAGACTCTGAACCGTCGTTTGGGACGTTTCATGGTTTGTATTTCTACTACTGGTTCCACTTTTTGTTTGCTACGACTTTTGTTTTCTTTGCGCAGATCGGCTGTGGTCCAAGCTACTTTGTCATGGGTGAACCGATAGCCAAGCAGATTGCCCACCAGGTCAAGGATGGCACTATTGGTGCTTTAACTGAGGAGAACTTTGGTCTGTGGTTTATTTGGCGCAAGGAATTAAAATCCAGGTGGGTGCACGAACCAAACGAACCACAGAATACGACGGTTTAAATGGAATAGCTCTTAAGAAAGCTATTATACCCGATACTCAAAATGAGTATTGGGGTATATTAGATTTGTGGTAAAAGTGGATGTGTGTAACGTCCAGAAGGAATCGTTTCCGACCCCATAAAGTATATATATTCTTGATCAGCATCAATAGCCGAGTCGATTGAGCCCTGTCTGTCTGTCCGTCTGTCCGTCTGTCCGTGCGTCCGTCTGTCCGTCCCCTTCAGCGCCTAGTGCTCAAACACTATAAGAGCTAGAGCAACGATGTTTTGTATCCAGACTTCTGTGATATGTCACTGCTACAAAAATATTTCAAAACTTCGCCCCGCCCACTTCCGCCCCCACAAAGGACGAAAATCTGTGGCATCCACATTTTTAAAGATACGATAAAACCAAAAACGCAGAATCGTAGAGGATGACTATATGTTTTAGAATGTAAGATCTCAACCAGATCGTATAATTATTATAGCCAGAATCAAGAAAACAATTTCATTCTTTCTCGCTCTGTCTCTCTCTAACACACAGGTTTCATGGTCGGTTTTG